>NC_090887.1:19943567-19951067 GCF_036669925.1 Montipora capricornis | reverse complement strand
CCAGCTCCCAACGTCAGTACCTTCATAGCTCAGTTGATTATCGTGAGGTCACGGTTTCAAACCCCGTTGAAGTCCTGAATTTTTCAGGCTTCTTTACGGAATTGCAAAACTTGCGTTCATAATTGCGAGGATCATAGCCTCACTTGACTTTAAGCCTGGTTGTCAAGAGGCAGTTCGGCTCAGTGGTTATGGCGCTTGCCTTGAGATCCGGGGATCCCAGGTTCAAGATAAGTTCTGGTGACTGGTGGAATTTTTTCCTGGTAGTCCCTGGTTCAACTGATCTCAGCTGCACTTGTAAACGGCCAACTAGCTTGCCTCGGCCAGTTGGGATTCTTAACAGTTGTCGTTGAATGTTCTGTTCTGTGGTGATTGTGTTCATTGGCCCTAAAAAGCCCCTTTGGGGAGTGGTCAATTGAGTATGTATGTACAAGTGAAAACGGGACGTAACTCTAGCTCAACGGAAGCTGTGATGTTCGTCCAATGAAAAAGACCCGGCGTTTCACTCGCAGCGCCGCGTTGTTAGAGAGAACATGGAACCAGTGAATCTTTGTCTCTGCTTCGTGTGCTTGCGTTATGGTTCATTTTCACATGACACGAATCTCTTGTGCTTGCGTTTATGATAGTGAAAAGCAGGCTTTAACGGCGGCCAATTCACTAGCCTTACAACCCAGTTGGTTCACTTCTTTGTTTACGCGCACGTAATCTGGGGCTTCGTTTTAAAATCAAAACAAAGGCAATCGTTTGCGTTACAACAGAGCTTAGATCTTTCCCTCCTAAAACGGTGTACATTATCAAATGCATTGTTTGCAAAGTGTTTCAGCTCAGCGCAGCTTGAGAGTGAAGATTGCAGATTGTGATCCATCCATATTCACACGAATTAGTACATTTAATGGATTAAAAACTAATTTATAATAGGTCAAGGAAACGTCAAGTTACTACTATGTTTCCGCTATTCTTAGGATGTCGTTGAGAAAGCGGATGAGGACAAAGAATACTTCATTTCCGAGCTGGATAAACAGAGTATGCTGCTCGATGAATTAGCCGCCCAAAAGAAAGGTAATTTCCATACGTATACAGATATTTTTGGTATTTCATAAATGGAAGATTCCCTGTGTATTTGGGAATTAATCTTCACTCATATAATAGGTTCAGTATTAGAGGAAATTAGCTACTATATAGAAAAAAAAAGGATTCCCTGGTATCGTAAAGGGTAAGCCCTTCTTTACCAAACCTACTTTACACATGCTTATATAATTTCATTGTTGGTTTAGGTTTAGAGTCCAGGAACAAACAAAACACTGATAGCATAAAGGCTCTTCAGGTTAGTTACTTCTTGTAATGCCTTTGTTAAACTCGTTTTTTTTTCTTCATTCTGTCTTTGAAAAGTGAAATAAACATGTTATTTTCTGTTCCAGGATCGGATAGGCCAGCTTACTACACATCTTGAGACGGTAAGACCCCTTAGTGCCAGCTAGCGTCTGAAAAAAAATTACACCTCTCTCAAGTTGTCCGAATGTTCGCGTTTACGCAAAGATCATCAACACAGATGCTTTCCTGGTTCTTTTTTTTTTTTTTTTTTGCGTGCCGTGCGTTAGTGCCAAAAATGAGATTGCAATTTCTTAAGGTACACTTTTCTTTTTCACATGGCTTTGTAGGATTTTTGTGGAAGCACTTAATTAAGTGAAGTAAATAGAATGTTTTTCATTTTTACAAAAGAATTGGTCTTTTTTTTTTTTTTTGAATTTTCATTTACTTTGGACTTCTTTTTGGGGGACATATTTTCTCACCAGACTTTTAGGGCTGACCTTTTCTTTTTCTGTGGACTTTTTGTTCGGGTCGATTTTTCATTTTGGTGGGACGACAAGTGAGCCTGTCGCACATCAGGATTTTCTTCGGCCACTTCACCATAAAAAATTTATTTCAAATATTATTGCATCTCACCCAATCAGCATGTTTTTTAGTTCTGCCGTAGAATAAAAAAATATATCTGCCAAGAAATTTGTACCACTTGGAGGTCATGCCCTGAACCACCAAACGAAATGATCAAAAGCCGTTTTCCCCAAATGCAGGGATTATTCTTGATTAAAACTTCATGTAGATGATTTTGTCTCAATAGACCATTTTCGAATTCGCGCGGCTGGACTGAGTCTAGCATGGAATGGAGGCTAATGCGGGCGAATCTTTTCAAATGCAAATTAATTTGCCCGCATTAGCCTCCATTTCATGCTAGATCCAGTCCAACCATTGTAATACGAAACTGGCCTATTGAAGTAGACTTCGTTGGGCTGGTTTACATTAGAGACCCAAGCAAAAACACAAGCAGCATACGCAGCTACGTTAACTCATGGTTGATGTCTTTTCTCCCAACAAAAGGTTCCAATTAATCAAACGCAACCGAGTCTGCGTAACTTATTTGTGCTTATGGTTGACTTGTGTATCTAGGCCAGCCCTACGCCTTATTCCTAAACTGTCAAGGGACTAACAAAACTCCTTGGAAAGTTCGATGAATAGCCCACTTTCGTTATATTAAAATTCAGTCCCAAACTAAAGTTATCATCTCGGGGCTCTGGGGAATAAATTTAAAGATTTGTATGAGTTTATTCCCCAGAGCCTCGAGATGATGCCTTTTGTGTAGGACTGAATTTTAATATGTCGAAAGTGGGCGAGTACGAGTGCTCTGCTAACTGGGGAGACTACAATTCAACTTAAATCAGAACAAATCAAATCAAAAAGGTCAAATTAAAACGTCCTCGCTAAAAAACGTACTTTGCAACAGTTTTTTTTTCTACGAGATCAGTTAACTTTAAGTAGTTTGAGTAACACTGAGTGAAGAGTGAAGTAGGTTGAGTAACCTACTTCGTAGTGAAGTAGGTTGAGTAACACTGAGTGAAGTAAGCATAAACCAAAGCAATTCGCTAATTACTTTCGACACTCAATTAAAAACCGCTCTAATCACTTTATTTAAGTCTATTGCGGTAGACTCACTCGAAGTATTCGTTAAAGGTAATGGCGTGCTTGTTTTATTTGCAGAGTACACGAGCTTTGCATGCCACAGCTGAAGCCCTGGATGATCGGCAAAAAGTTATAGAAGAATTTGAAGGCTTGAGGGTTGGTGACAATTCATGCTTATTACAAGTAATAGTGTACATGTAAATTACATGCTGAACATGTCGTCCGTTTCTGATTTGCGTCTGACAAATCGTCGTTCTTGTTTCTGATTTGTGTCCGGACAAAATCACTTTCTGAGCCAGACAACTTGATTTGCATCAGATTTGCTTCAATGTTTGTTTTTTCAATCGTTAACCCGAACAGCACTTTGGTTCTCTTTGCAAGTTTCTACTTCGTGACTCCTAAAACACCTCGGTCGTGTAGAACAATACCATTATCGCTTGCGCGCCTGTTTAAGCAATGCCGATACCACCTTGCGCGCCCGTTGAGCAAATCGAGATTGATTCCCCTTAAAATATCTACCAATTTATATATTTACCCTTTTACGCGGGGACTTCCAGGTTGCCTCCTCGGGTTTTGGTCGCGGGGGCAATAGCGAACACTAGGCCCTCAATCACGACGCAATCTTAAGCACACGTATTTATTTGTCGATAGTGACTCGGGTATACTCGGGAAAAAACTCGAGTACTCCTTTGCATGAGTCGAACCTACGACCTTCCGATTACTAGTTCAGATGCTCTACCACTAAGCTAAAGGAGACACGGCG
Organism: Montipora capricornis; assembly: GCF_036669925.1. Classification (NCBI taxonomy): domain Eukaryota; kingdom Metazoa; phylum Cnidaria; class Anthozoa; order Scleractinia; family Acroporidae; genus Montipora; species Montipora capricornis. Next base: position 19,947,352 of record NC_090887.1, on the reverse strand, counting down.
GACTAGTAATCGGAAGGTCGTAGGTTCGACTCCTGGAAAGGAGCACTCGGATTTTTTCCCGAGTATTCCCGAGTCAAAAATTAACGATAAAAAGCGAACGATGTTACGGCGTCCTCATGACACCATTTTCAAGTTCAAAATTATAAGAATGAAACTATCAGAAACGATTAACATATTGAATAATTAATTAAGTATTAAGTAGTGTCTCTAATTAGTAACATTTCTAACTACTTAACAACCGAGAGTGAGGTTGTTACAGCAAAATCTCAAACTGAGGCCTTGCCGTATTGACCGAGCGACAGGGAGATCAAAACAGCTAGGCCGAGGCATGTGACCAAGCATGTTTCCGTAAAGCCATGCGGTTTGACCAACTTGCTTATTCCACTTGTTTTCCGATTTTGTTTTAGGGTCAACAGAGAGAACGAGACAAACTTCACGATAAGTATGTCAGGTAAGGCAGAACTGCACTCGTAGCGCAAGATTTCGTGTTCTTCACAAGGAACGCAAGAGACTCGGCTAACAGACGTCATAGGATTTAATATCCTTTGTGGGAGATTGTGCCACCCATGATACATTTTAGACAATGTCATCAGCATAAGCTGTCACGTGTTGCCTTCATCTTAACACTATGCGCTGAAGGAAAAAAAATAGCCTTCCCAGAGATTTGACTTTTTCCTTTTAAAATTAATTTCTTGATTCCTTCAATCATTCATTCCATAAAGAGCCCTTAAATACGGTATCAACTGGGTTTTTTCCCAACGAACTGTATACGCATTTCGCTAACGTCATTTTCAAGTTTCTCGGCGATTGTTATTGTTTTAAATTATTCGAGTCCATCTCACCTCTAATTCGCTCTCGAGATCTTGAAATTTTTTGCTTTCGCTTTAGATATAAAGAGAGAGTAGGCAGTATCCGTCGAGAACTTCAAGGAGCTAAGACGATTGCAGAGGATTATAGGGTAAGAGCTTTGTAATTCAACGACTGCATCTCGGACAAAACTGAGACGCTTACACTTTCTTCCATGAATTGATTCTTCTTATGAGGGTCCCCCGTCCCATCCCACAAACATTGTTAAAGGTAGTCTATGATCAGGCTCTCTCTTCACGGGGCGACTGAGAAAGAAGGGAGGGAGACATCCTCACTCCCTCTTTTTCGCTCGCCCCGCAAAGAGAGCGCCTGAGGGAGAGCCGAATTATTTTTGCTTCTTCCAAAACAGTATTGCGTTGGGTAAGGGGTATTGTGGGGTTTCAGTCGTAGTAATTGTCCGAAAGTACAAAGAATGAGGAGAAGACTCAAATATCTTTAGTAGCCTGTATCTGTAGCTTTTTTGCTTGTTGGTTAGTTACATTTTATTGAGGTTTCAGCTACTTGACACATTTTTCCATTCGTATTTTCAAACAGCAAGAAGGCCTAGACGCCAGTAATTTGTCCACAAGACTACTTGAGGTAAAGTGCTTTTTGTCGCTATCAAGTGTATTGAAATGTCGGTATTTGAGGCTGGTTTACACGTAGGACGCAAGCATAAGCAGCATACGCAGGCGCATTAACTTGTTGTTAATTAGTGCCTGTTGTTCTAACGAAAGGTACCAATTGTCAAAACGATACTGCTTCTGCATATATTGCTTGCGTCTGCTTGCGTCGTATGTCACGGAGTAAACTAGCCATTAGAGAATGCAGGGTAATCTGGTTGTTACAAACATAATTGCATCATAATGGTATGCCCGTAGTGGTGAGAACACTCGCCTCCCACCAATGTGGGCCGGATTCGGCCAAGACGGCGTCGTATTTGGGTTGAGTTTGTTGGTTCTCTGCTCAGCTCCGAGAGGTTTTTCTCCGGGTGCTCCGGATTTCCCCTCCCCTCAAAAACCAACATTTGACTGGCCAAACTTTGAGTTTTGATTTTTATCCAAAGGTCGTTTTCTTTGAGTGTAAGTTTTAGATTTCACGGTCTGCCATTACTCACGTTCAAAACTGACCGATTGGACCTCAGAGGGTTGGATCCGCGCGCACACGCGTTGCATTGTTAAACTAGTGAGCCTTTGACGTCATTTTCTCCTCTATCCAGCTCTCTCAAGATCTTAAAGGTAGTAATGGCGGACCATTAAATAGGAAAATTCCAGTTAAAATAAACAAGTGTCTTTTTGAAATCAAGGCTTAAAACTTTGCTCGCTCAGTGTTTACTTAACATAGTTTTGAAATCCAAAGAAAAATAATACATTTTTTGGTCACAGGGGCACTTTTAAAAAAGTTCAGTTTGCAAGTTAAACTGTCAGGGGTCTTGTACTGCTGGAGATAGTGTTCTGCTATTTTGCGAAGCTTTGGATCCTGATTCCGGTTTTAATTTATTACCACGTCATTATCTCTACAGAGTTTGGACCGCATGTCCAGTCCCAAAGCCAAACAGCGTAAACTTTATCAGTTTCCAGACACTCCTCCAATCAACTTGAGGTGAGTGATATTTTGTTTTCTCGTAGATGAACAAACACGGAGCTGTTCCTGACTGCATGACGGAACTATGGCCGGCGTAATTCAACTTGTTTGTGATTTATTCCTCTCCTTTTTCAGTGTCTGGTAGTAGTATACTTTCCTGTCCAGAGTACTGTAACGACCTATTGTACAAAAGGAAAATGTTTCAGCTAAGGCGTTCAAATCTCTGTTTATTACTTTAAAACATAACACTGATACTGATTTAAGATCTAAAAGTCAAGCAAGTTCTCCCAATTTTTTTTTTAATCACTGCTTTACATTTCTGCTCCCAAGAGATTTAAAGAGCGGTAACTCTTTTTTTTTTTCATTGACAGAGTTCTTGTCTGGAATCTTTACAGTCGAACTTTCCTTTCTTTTTAAGATCACTTTTATCATGAACACTGATCGCCAACAGAGAAATAATTATGTATTCTATGTACCTCATTAACCGAATTGTTAAACCTAGTTTTCTACATCATTTTGGGTCGACTGTGTGACGGCATAAGTCTTCTAATTTGCATAAATCAAAATCTTGAATAACTCGGCAACCAAGAGAGCTATCACATAATAACGTGATTTTTTTTCGTGCAATTTGGATTAAATAAGCACGAAAATTATTTTTCAAAGACGCACACGGGCGAGTGCAATTTCTAGTCTTTGAAAAAAATTACAAGTGCTTACATGTATTTATTCCAAAGTGCACTCGAAATCATGCGATGACCTATAAAATTTGATACTATTTATTTATAACTTTTCATTGCAGACCATCAACAGGTAAAACTGTCCCTACATCAGACTGGTCCCCAACAACGGACAACACGATATCCAGTATCTCTGAAAGTAAGTACGCTACATATCCTGTACAACAAAACGTTTTTTCTGTTCAGAGGCGAAAATGGCCACAAGACGCGTTATGCGTCTCAAGGTACGAAAAAGTTGATAATACGTACATGAAGTGGCCATTCTTTTTTCTCCGAGGGTTATTTTCCACTTACTTTTATAAACCGTATTGGTTTATTGGCGGATGTTTGGTACTTTAAACTTCTCTAATGTCAGGATCTTTCAAATAGAGCATTTTCACTCACGTGACCAGCAGCCATATTGGATTACTGAAGCAAAAGAAAGTATTTGCATAAATATAGTTTAATAGGCCATTTCTGAGTTCATGTCTGCCTCCTCTTCAAAGCGAGTCTAAGTGCGAAGTTTTTGTGATGGTAATCGGTTCTACTTTACATATGATTGCAATTAATTAATTATCATAAGAAAAACTTCGCACGTAGACTCGCTTTAAAGAGAAGGCAGACATGAACTCGGAAATG
>NC_090887.1:19871067-19936067 GCF_036669925.1 Montipora capricornis | reverse complement strand
TTAACATTTTATATTTTATCACTAACTATCTAGTAGGCTTAAATATTGAGTTTTAAATTATTGTCTTTCTAGGCCAAAAGAAGTCACCAGGAGGAACAAAGGGAAAAAACATCGAATAGTCCATTGTGTAATATAGAAATTGTGTACCTTACATTTCCATATTTAATAGCAGTCGCCATACATCTGGAAAATTGATAACATGATAAAATTAATATATAATTAGGAACACTGATGAAGAGTAATCAATGTTTTGTAACGATTGATTGCACATAATAAAACATGATAAGACACATGGTTGCCAACTTCCTTGATTCCAGCCTGTTAAGTAATACATCACTGTAGAAGTGAAACCACCGTAACATTTCAATTGGTACAACTGTCCACTGTTTTACATTAAAAGCTTTCCAATATGATTGCCTAAGAGAAATGCAGTTTTTAGTAACAGTGTAGAAAGGTGTAAATAGGACAATCTCATTGGCCGAGCGAAGTTGTTTGACATCTCTACAGCCAATCAGTACCAGGGCGGCGAGTGTATTTTCAGCTCGCAGAGGGCAGTTTGTCATTTGACCATGCGTATTGATAATAATTCATTATTAAAAAAAGGTAAAAAAACCAAGCATTTTAATTGGTTAATAAAGAAACTCAGAAAGGCAATCAATTGTGAGCCTTGGATGGCCGCAAAATTTGCATAATTATAAGTTACTTCGAAATTGTTTTTCGTGTATATGTATAGGCAATCATTCTCTTGACCAAATATGATAAGATGGGGTAACAGTGGAATAAAAATGTACATGTATATGGTGGACCTTAAAATCAATGTGACATACTGTAAAATATTATATTCTCCCCCCCTCCCACCCCCCGAATTTGTTTTAAAGAAATTTCTTACATTGCTACTATGGTCAAAAAAGTCACTTCCCTGTTTCCTTCAGATTTGCTGAGATTAAGATTGTCCTATCACTTTGAGACAAAACCAGAAACACTGATTACCTTTAAATAGTTGTTGCCTGGCTTTCATTTGGAGCTGTTGGTAAAAGTTCTGCACTGCACTTGGAAATACATGTCATCAACAGTCTGCCTTGTGCCAGTTGCTATTCTTTAAAAAAATTAAAGTAAAGATAAGGAAAATAAGTTCAACACTACATTTCAATGTCTTGATGGGATAATTTCCAAGTGTCAGACAGAAAAGCAGTTTCTAATTTATATGAGTTAAGGGTGATAGGTTTAAATTATTAACATATGCAGTGTTGTACTAAGTGCAGAAGCATGTTAAGTACAACACTGCATATGTAAGAAACAATCGTAATGAACCTGCTTTTCCATTTCATGATTATTTTATAGGCACGAGTGCTGTTTTGAAAGTTCCATTGCACTCACCTATGGCTTACCCAAGTTCTCAAAATTGCACAAGCCATAGACAGGTGACCATAATTCATGAAATGTAAAAGCATGCTCAGACGATAAATGCACTTAAGTGTGTTGCTTGTGCTATGCTTGCATCGCTTATGAAAACTAATCAGAAACATGATATTCTGTTGAGTACAACTATAATAAGTTGAGCGGTCAAAAACTGCTATTGACCCTTGGGGTGAGACTTACCAAATTTTACTCTGTCTAAGGCGAAAGTATTTTACTCGTGAACTGGGTGTGTCCTAGGGCATTTGAGGTGTCAATGGGTTAACTTAAACATGCTGCTCTTACTTTGTTTATCGCAATAATTGGTTACTTTGGCCCTGCAAGGCTTCAGTTCAGCTTCAGGGGCAGTCAGTGAAGTACACAGCAACACAAACAGTTTTTTTAGGAATTTTCCTTGGACCCAATAATTATTATTCCACGAATGGATGAGGCTATAATCCTTAGACAAATGACCATTCATTAAGATGATTCAAAAACTTTTGTTCTCATTGCACTTATCTGCTGCATAGTGATTTATCTGATAGATAACACTATCAACATTTTGAACAACCAAAACCTGGTAGATTTAATTACAAGCTGCACACTTGAATATACCTCTGACTTTCTTAGAGGATCTACAATCCATATTTACGATATTAAAAGGGACTGCATAATGGCAAATTATACCTGGCAGACTGTCTTTATTTTCTTACATCTTACTGGGAGGGATGGACCCTACTCTGACTGCAGTGCTTGGGCTTTTCTCTCTGCAAGGAAATGATATGTTAAGTCAAAACGTAACACTTCAGCAGTCATTCCATGGGATTGGCCCATGTAAGACCATGCACAACCCAAATGTGATTGTCTGAAACACAAGGGAGTTGCTTATTATTATTACACTATTATCACATACAGTGCAATATTAGTGAATGCTGATTGACTGAGAGGGAGGACATTTTTTTCTTAATCACCAGGGTACTTATGGTAATTAAGAGAGAATGAATACTTATCCTGATTGGTTAATTGCTCAGGCAGAGCAAGCAAGGTTACACCACATATGAAATACATTTTAATAAAGTGCTATTTCTGTTGACAGCAATGATTCATTGAATTGAACTTTAACAAAATGAAATGAAAGTGTGTTTGCTGTAATTTTAAGACTTAAGTGTTCATTGAACCAGTTGGTCAGCTAAGTTGATCATCATTTGTCATGGCATTGAACTGGCTCCCTCAATATGTTTGCCCTTCATGTGATAAACATGTAGCTGCAAATGTGCCCTTGTGCAGTTAGGGATTAACTTCACTTGAATTTTCAAAGTTTTGCAAATTGCCCTTACAAGTTACAAATTTTGTGGCAACTTTGAAAATATGCGTTTATCTTTACCGGTAATTGCCGGCAGGTCTAATTCGCAGATCATTGTTTCACCAATACAGAAAGTATCCTAAACATTCTTAAGCCTAAGGTTAGCTTTTATGAATGTTTAGGATACTTTCTGTATTGGTGAAACAATGAACTGCAACCCGCGACCTGCAACCTGCAGATTAGACCCACCGGGTAATTGCTCTTGGGCCTATTTGATTACACAATTGCTAACATTTACAAGTTTTTGAATGATGTTTTGTTTTGCTTGTTTTACGAGACATCTGGTTTGTCTCTTCTACTGGGCAAACCTGCCCAGAGGGAAGGAGCACGAACAGGACTCGAGGTCCTATGCGAGGTGCTCCACCCTACCCCATCCAGACCAGAAAGATCAGACCACGACACCGGGAACTACATGCCCTACTCTTTACGACAAGTGTGCGGGTTCTTTTACGTCCCACAGAATTATGAACATTGAAGGGTTGTGAGACGGGACCTCCGGCTTATCGTCCTTATCCGAGAAGACTAGAGAGTCTAATCGTTTGCAGATGTAATTACAAAGGCAGCACTTTCTCCTCAGTTATTTAAAGACCTTGAGTGTTGGTCCACCGGAGTTGAACTCACGACCTCCTGCGTGACAGCCCGGTGCTCAACCAACTGAGCCACCGGTGCGCGGTATAATAACAACAACCACTTTATTTATACAGCCTGTTACAAATGTCCTACTAATATCATTTGGCAAACTGCAAATAAACTTAACCCTCTTATTCCCAAGAAATGTTCATTCTCCTAACAAGTAACATAGATTTCTTTGTTGGGTAGTCAAGAGAATTTTGTGTTACGTAGCACACCTTTACATATCTGGTCTGACATAAAATGATAGCAAATTACCTATAGAACATTTTTAGGTATGATGTACTGATATATTGGTGGGAAATCATCATGCTAGGGGCCCATTTGTGAGTGCCAGTAAGGTCCCTCTAAATTTAGCATATTTTTACTTCCTTTATTTTACACAAGTTCAATGCAACATTACTCCTCTCAAATTAAGCCTAACCAATTCTAAATTGGTTCAAGCGTCACTGGTGTGCATACCTTTTACTTTAAAATGTGACACATCTCAACCGGGTTTCCATGGTAACCGTTGCTGTGGCAATATACAATAAAGGCTTATTAAGTGAAATTTACGGTCAGATTCCTTCAAATTTTGACCAAAGTAATCATTTCTTTATCGATCATCTCTAGTTAATTAAAAAAAAAAAAGATTTGCAACATTAAAATGCTATTCTTTTCAAAACAGACCCGTGATAAAAAAAACTTACTTCCTTTTTTCCTTCATATTTTGAAAGTGTGTTTTCTTAACACCTGACTGATAAAGGCCGTTTACTTTGAGTGCAAGTGTTGGATTTCAAGGTCCGCCATTACTCATGTTCAAAACTGACCCACTGGATCTCAGAGGGTTGGATCCAAGGAAAAGTGATGTCAAAGGCTCGCTAGCTTAAAATTTCAGCATGTGAATGCAGCTTATATATGCAAAACAGGAGTTTAAAACTCCCATGCTGAATATTAATTCTGTGGTGTACACATGCATTGCATTCTTCTCCTCGATCCAGCTCTCTCAAGGTCTTAAGTTCATAATGGCGGCCTATTCAATAGAAAAATTCCAGTTAAAAAATAAACAGGTGTCTTTGAAATCAAGGCTTAAAACGTTGGTCACTCAGTGTTTATATAACATATTTTGGTCACAGAGGCACTTTAACAATTATTATAATTGGTGTTTACTGCAATGATAATGATTAAAATTGTTCAAAATCACACTATTAATATTATTGTTTCCTTTTTTCCCTTTTTTAAATTTTCGCTCGTGGTCACTTTTCACCATCCAGTATCTTGACACAGTAGGATTGATGTTTCACAGTAACCACCACTAAGAAGACATTTTAACCCATTGACTCCTTGGAGTGTGTCTTCTATTAATAATGCAATTATTTACTCTGTCTAATGCCAGACAATAAACACTTAAAATGAAATCTAATAACAGACTGTTTTGTTACTGACTTTGTTTTGATTTAATTTTACATGGAAATGGATCTGCCTTTGCCTTAAGATTGCAAATCAACAAGAGGAATGAAATTGACAACTTGAAATTGCTTCCAGGTGTTACATCATTATTGGCAGTTACATCAAGCAGCCCTTGTGGTGCTGGATCCTTGGGCATCAAAAGCAGCTCCAACATACCATTCACTTTCCTCCATCCATTGTTGACTGGCGACAGGAGTTGCTGTATTGCATTCAAGAAGTGTTTCCACACATGAGCCTGGTAGTTATCCCATTCAGTATGGTGTTACTTAGTGGCAGTAAACTTCCACTTCTTTGATGCTTTTGCCAGAACATTCAATAGTGTACAGTACGTCATCAGCTGTTACCCCCTGCTTTCTTGCTGGCTGAACAAAGGAACCATATATAAACCTCTCACAGGCTTCAACAGTTAGCACTAGTGGTGGAATCTGACTGCCAAGGTTACCAACACTGTCATGGAGACTTGAATCTTTGATAAATGCCTTCCATGCTTTCTTTTTGCCAATCTGAAACAACCCACTTGTAGAATCACAGCCAGTTAAAAGCATGGAATGATGGCATCACTGTGCAAACAGTCCTACCACGTTTCTCAGCAATGAGATGAACAAGGATGAAGTGAACTATTTGGATAGTTTTTCACTACACCTTGGAGGGGAAAAGCTTGATGTTGAAAAGATTCAATCAAAACTATTGCATGAAACGTTTTCTTCTAAAATCTCTTCTAATCCTACCTCTATGAAAAGATACAACGAAATGTTCAACACAAAGACATTTGAACTAGACTGGGAAAGAAAATTTTCTTCGCCTTTTAAAATAATGTTGAATACAAAGTTAAGAGAATTCCAATATATAGTTCCATAGAATTTGTTATACAAACATTGTGCTCTTCAAATTTGGTTTAACCGATTCCCATTTATGTTATTTCTGTAATAAAGAACTGGAGACATTGGAACACTTCTTTTTTTACTGTAGTAAGGTTAATTAGCACCTTTTGGAATGAGCTAAACATTCTCCTCAAATCCCAAGAGTTAATCTCTAAAAACTTCCATATCAAAGATATTTATTTGGGCTTTTTTCTGCGGATAATGTTGATGACAATATTCTAGTTAATTACATTATACTTGAGAGCAAATACCTTATTTTTCGCTCGAAATTAAGCCAAAAGTTTCCCCTGTTAATATAAAAATGCAAAACAACACACCAGATCGAGCGTGTCATTGAGAGGAAAAATAACAAACTCCACTTTCATAATGAAAAATGGCATCAATTTTTACCCATAATGGAGCATGAGCTATCACCTCCAACTCCCAAATTAAACTAATACTGTAGTATTGTAATATGTTGAAATGTGTATAGTGCGTATTGCTTAGATGTGTATGTAGTGTAGTTCGGATGTTCTGTGTTTATCGTAGATAGGTTGCGTAGTTTCGATATATAGCTCCGATGTATAATTTAAAATTAACATGTAAACTAATAAATGTGGATATATTAAAAAAAAAGAAAGGATGAAGCGAACTTTATCCTTGATGCCTGCCTTAAAACACATTTTGTTGCATTGTATTATCCCAAATCTGTACAGACCTAATATGTCTGAATCAGGGAACTGGATGACATGAATCCTGTCTATGGTGGAAGAAGGATGCCATGCGTGAAGGATCATCCTCACAGTGACGGCTTCTTTCTGCTCTGATATCGATCTTAGCTCTGCAAGGGGATGCATGCGTCCAAAGGTTACAATAACTGCATCTGCTGGATCCTCAAAGCCACCCCTAATCACCAGCTCTTGATCAGGAAATAGGTTGTGTTCACACAGACTGCACCATTTTTGGCAATAAAAAAATCTGGAAAGGTTAACCATGTTATTCTAGTTGCTGATGAACGTCCTCCATTGGTTTGCAACTGGAATATTCTTGTGAACTTTGCGAATCTCCTAACTCTTTTGCTTTCCTTTATAGCCTGCCTGCAGGCTATTTCCTTTATGGTCTCTTAAACATCATAGCAGTTAAAAACAACATCTACTCTTTGCACTGACCTTGTCGTTGAGGTAAGCACCTTTAACCTTGTTTCCAATGTGCAGCAACTTGCACACTTCAACATCTGGACAAGAGCCATTGCATAAAAAATGAATGCTGTTGATAGCACACTTTCGGGAAGTCTTCCATGTGCCTGACACTCTCATTCAACCTCAGCCATAAGGACACTTTTCATCATTTTCCGTCTCAGTCTGTTCTGCTGTCTTTTGGTACAGGACAAGTGTTGTGGCATGACTGGTTTGCTTGCCGTCCAGTGTCTCCTCATTGATAACATTATTCTCTCCTGCGACTTGAAAGAACACACCTGATGTAATGTCAGATGAATAACAGCACCCAAATCCCAAATCTTCTGAGCTGCCCATAATGTCAAATTCCATGCTAGTGTCAACTACTTCCATTTCGTCAAAAGAACAGCCATGACCGAATCTGTTTAACATTGTCACCGGGAACTTTTGAACCCGTCATATCCCTGACAGACATCACCAAACCAAAGTGCTTAGGGGTCTTCACATGGCCATGAGTTGTGGCATATATTAAATCTTGTGCAATAGCTAAAATTTGTCACTCATCCGTGGTGTTGGAAGCTGTCAGAGCAGATACATGTACATCAGCTTTATCTGGAATCAAGATCTTCAAGCACAGAAATTTGTTAAGATCTTCAGGCACTAAACTCTTTGCAGACACTGATGTCCTCCACATCAACAGATTGAATCCTGGCTATACCACTGCTTTCATTCCTTATGCTTGACCTCAACGGTATTTGAGTGGCATGGCATAATATAGAATTGGCATCATTCTGACCCTGGCTGTTTGAGGATTTATCTTCAGATGGCATTCTAGCCAAAGTTTTCTTAGCCACTGAATTTATGACATCCTGCAAAGATATATGGAACTACAGTACAGTACAATTCTGACTTCAAGGGTCTGGTAGCTTCTGAAAGGCAATTTCCTCTTGAAAGCTTTGCCGGATTCTGCGTTACAACCTCTCTGACTTGCATTAATTGCATCCAAGATATTGTAAGATTGCCTGGTAAGAATCCAGGAGAGTTTTCATGTCAAGGGCAACTCCTGGTTCTAACTGAGGTTTGAAGTCCTGTCCCATTTTTCCGAAAGCTTGGGCGTACACAACTTCCTCCCCATCAACTCGAATGTCAGAAAACATTAGATTAGATTTACTTACATACCGGTATTGAGATTGGCAGTGTTTGTGATACTTGGCATCTGCAGCAATTAAATCAACCCCTAAACTGTAATTCATGCACACTCTTATCACTCCTTCTTCATGAAGCCTCCTCAATAGCCTTGCATGAATCAAATGTTGAAATGTTCATCAGTTTTGTTGTACCCTTTGACTTTTTCTGCTGGCAATGAAAATAAACAAAGGGAGCAATCCACTGCATTAACTTGGGATCTTGAACTTGGTCTGTAAATATGCCGCCTTCCTTGACTTTCAGCAGAAGGTAATGGATTACCGGTAAAGTAATAAAGCTGAGATTTCTCTTGCTTACGTACGTAACTCTGTAAACAACACTGCAGTGCCATGTCTGAGCAGACAACGTCCTGCAGTAAGTTTCATCTTGCCTAACCACTGCAGCTTCTTTGAATGATCTCAATCCAACTACCATAAGACCTCTTAGTTTTTCGTTGCTTTTTTTCTTGACAAATGATACATTTTGTGAAGTCTGCACCTGATTTGGGCTTCTTTTTGGAAGCAAAAGTCTCAAATCGCTTTCTTGCTCACTGCATGCTTTCAGTACAACTTCTAGTCTAGCCATGATCAATCATCTTAAGGGAAAGTAAAAAGAATCGTACAATGTTTTCCTCTGTCAGTAAACCTGCTTTCCTAAAATTGGCAGTAACCAGCATGCGCATTTAAAAAAAAACACTCAGTTTGTTGTTTGCTGCAAACACATTTGAATATCCTTGCTTCTCTATAATAATATTTTGCGTATAACTTCAGATAAATTGTTCTAAACAACACAAAATTACTTATGAACAGCAACAGAACCTGTTTCAAAGTCAATAATTTGTGGATAACCATAAAGAGTGTTCGAAACAAAGTAGTACGTGTTTACAAAATCAACACCTTTATACAAGGTCAGTCCTTCGCTAGCCACACACTTGAATATCCGTAATTTCCAACATGAAATAAGAATTTTGCTGCATAATTTGTGTATATCTACAGATAAATTGCTCTAAACAATGCAAAATTACTCATAAACTGTAACAGAACATGCTTTGAAAGAAAGCAGTGTGGAACCAAAATAAAGATGACTGAACTACATAGCCTGTAAGTATCAATTGCAGAAATGGAAAGCATACTCCCTCAGAACTCTGGAAAATGTTCAAGTTAGCAAGAATCCCTGTGATTATGAAAAGAAAAGTGAAAATGCAAGTGGTTTTTCTCAATTCATAACACAATTTTCAACTCAATCCGTTGCTAAAGTAATTTAAAATAACAAATAATTCCAATAAGCATGGAAAGATACCATGTTTTGAGAAGAATGACATTTTAATTTTGCAAATCTCTTTTTTTTTAGATTAACTTGAGATGATTGATGAAGAAGTGATAAGTTTGGTCCAAATTTGAAAGAATCTGACAGTAAATATCGCTTAAATTAACCTTTATTATATATTACCACAGCAATGGTTACCATGGAAACCCGGTTGGGATGTTTCACACTTTAAAGTATAAGATATTCACACCAGTAGCACTTGAACCAATCTAGAATTGGCTAGCCTTAAATTGAGAGGAGTAATGTTGCATTAAACTTGTATAAAATAATGGTCATAAAAATATGCTAAATTTAAAGGGATGTTAGCGGCACTCACAAATGGGCCCTTAGCACGATGATGTCCCATCAATCCATCGGTTCATCATACTAAAAATGTTCTATAGGCATTGTGCTAACATTAATTTTATCATGTCAGACCAAATAATATGTAGAGGGGGTGCTACATTTTTCATTTTTTTGGCCTCTTCTGGAAATCCCCTCTTTGTCTATTATATCAAGACCAATCAATACCAGTGTGACTGACACTTCATTGAAATTGTGAGAAGAATTTACAAGCTACTCACTCGGGTCAGTCAAGGGGTAAAGCAGATCAAATCAAATGTTTGGGACAAGAAGGGAAAACATGAGTACTCTCACAGCAGAGTAGACAATCAACAAACTTTGCCCAGTTGGCCCACATATGGCATCCACTGTCGGAAGTGATCAAGAATCTCATTCGGCATGACTATTCTGGGATTGAGGCATGGGGGTTGGTGGTGAGGGGTAGGGGGTAAAGGGTACAATAGCTGAAACAACCCAAACCTTTACAAAAATGCTAACCTTATGCCTAAACACTATGCTTTAGATAATGTTTGGGCCTAAGGTTAGCATTTTTGTAAAGGTTTGGGCTGTTTCAGCTATTGTACCCTTTACCCCCTACCCCCACCCCATACCCTCAACCAATACTCCCACCCCTTCCCCCATACCCCTTACCCCCCCCCCCCCCCCCCACCCCTGGAAAAGTCATGCCAGATCTCACTGGAAAGTTCTTTCACCACTGTGTCTTCTGCTCCAAAAATCAAGACTCACAATTGCTATGAAATGATGCAAACTAAATAGTTCAAATCTTCAAAATTTACTTGCTTTCTTTTCTACGATTTTGATCCTCTCACCTCCTGGAAGGTAATGCAACTTATTGCTTGCTCTGGCATGTACAGAAATGTAACAATTTAAGACCCACAATAAAAAGCCTATAATATCACCAATCTTTTTTAAAATCAAAACATCCATATGACCATGAATTTAAAAAAGTGAGTCTTACCATAGTTTATGATTAAAATTGTCCTAATTTGTGATCTGGGAAAGTTCCTGACAGTATATTCTACAGTGCTGGTCCAACAACAGTCTTCCACTGTAAGTTTGCTGTATTTAGGACGAACAGTCAGCTGCAAACCTTTATCATCTGAAATTGTAGAGGGACAACTTGAAGTTAATTAAAGTGCCTATCAACTCAGCGTGCGTTTCCTCTTTATTTATTCTCCAAAATCGTGCCAAATACGATGTTTTGTTTTTAAAACCTTTTGATTGGAATATCACTTTTATACTGGCTTTGAAAGAAAATTGGTCATACTTTGATCCATAACCCAGCAATAAATGGGTTCAATACCAGCTGCAGGTTGATGTCATGAATTAGCTTGCATCACTGTTTTCAAAGAACTTTCTCAATGCAAGGCAGTCTGTGACGTCAACCCAGAATCAAACCCATTCGGATCCCCTCCATTGCTGGGTTATTGATCAAAGTATGACCACTTTTCCCGTCTTTTGAGGCCAATTAATAAGTGAATTTCAATCAAAAGGTTCTGAAAACAACAAGATGTATTTGGGACGATTTCAGAGAATAAATACAGTGGAAAAGTATCTTGAGGTCATAGGCACTTTAACCCTTTCACGCCCAAGAGTGACACTTAGATTTTACTCTGTCTAACGCCAGACAATTTTCTCGTCAATGGCGAACCCCACAGGAGTGAAAGGGTCAACAACAGCTAGATTCACTCAAAAACTATTTCCCCATTAACCCTTTCACTCCCAAGAGTGACACTTTTAGATTTTACTCTGTCTAACACCAGACAATTTTACTCGTCAATGGGGAACCTCACAGGAGTGAAAGGGTCAACAACAGCTAGGTTCACTCAAAAAAGATGTCTCCATTAACAACAGCTAGATTTTACTCTGTCTAACGCCAGACGATTTTACTCGTCAATGGGGAACCCCACAGGAGTGAAAGGGTTAACAACAGCTAGATTCACTCAAAAACTATTTCCCCATTAACCCTTTCACTCCCAAGAGTGACACTTTTAGATTTTACTCTGTCTGACGCCAGACGATTTTACTCGTCAATGGGGAACCCCACAGGAGTGAAAGGGTCAACAACAGCTAGATTCACTCAAAAGCTATGTCCCCATTAACCCTTTCACTCCCAAGAGTGACACTTTTAGATCTTACTCTGTCTAACGGCAGACGATTTTACTCGTCAATGGGGAACCCCACAGGAGTGAAAGGGTCAACAACAGCTAGATTCATTCAAAAACTATGTCCCCATTAACCCTTTCACTCACAAGAGTGACAGTTTTAGATTTTACTCTGTCTAAAACCCTACGATTTTACTAGTAAATGGGGAACCCCACAGGAGTGAAATGGTTAAGTCAGCCACTGAAGGTACTGTGAAGCAAGCCCTTCAATCGCTTTGAGAGTGAAGAGGATAACCTCTAAATGGACTTGCAATATGACTAAAAGCTCAAACTACAATCATAGACAAAACTGTTGGAAAGGTTAGCACTTTTGACGTCTTCATTGCTTCTCTCCCCTGCCCCCTCATTCAGTGTTGTGCACAACTGAACGGTTTTAGTGGGAAATTGATGAGTTACCTTCCAACATTGAATAGGGGGGAGGGGGGCTATATAAGAGAAGGTGAAACTATTTCTTTTGCGCTTTAACAGAAGCGGGTTGAAATACAGCCTGCGAACGCAGACGTATTTCCGGCGGTCAAATACGTCTGCGTTCGCAGGCCAGTTGAAATACAGCTCTGGTGCAGTTCATTTACATAACCTTCCCAACGACTTTTGTCTATGATTGTCTTAAAATTCTGGGTGTGGTCTTCAATTGGAAATTCGACTTTTTTCTTAGCGTTCCCAGTTCCTATGAAAGGGCAAACACAATTTCTGCTTCCTTTTACATTTAAATGTTTTTTGCCATGTTATCATTAATTTTAGGCACTTATCTGGTTTAAAATAAGCAAGTTTTAAAATTTCATACAAGTGTTAGGATGTCTTGTTGCAAGTGTTTCAATGATATTACGTTGTAGAGCAAATTACATGATAAAAGTTCCTTCGTGAATTAACGAAAAGGGGAGGAGTCTAAAATTTGTTAATCAATTAAAGCCAAAAAGCTGATCACAGAGTGTTGTGCAGAAAAAGTCGCGCAAAACTGAATGGTTTTAGTGGGAAATTGTTGAGTTACCTTCCAACATTGAATGGGGGGGAGGGGGGCTATAGAAGGGAAGGTGAAACTATTTCTTTTGCACTTTAACAGAGCAGGTTGAAATACAGCTCTGGTGCAGTTCATTTACATAACCTTCCCAACTACTTTTGTCTATGATTGTAGTCAAGAGTGATGTGGCGTGACACAGCTTCAGGGCTTCATGAACAGGACTGGCAGATGCAAAAATCCACATTGCCACCTGCTAAGTTGATAATCAGGTAAGCTTTGGTAGCCTCTCAAGTTGAGACACTTCTGAGAGGTCCCGTTAGGGGTAAATTCCTACAAATGACATGGCTCTCAGATGGTGACATGCGAGATATGAACTGGTAACAAGTAACAAACTACCTCAACAAATTATTAACCAAAGCGACATCACTATCAGATTAGACTGACAGCAAATTCTGGAACTTGGAATGTTCTAAACATTTTTGCATAAATAATTACCTGAACTCAGGAATGCTCGTGGTCCACGGTTCAATAAATATCAGTGAAAGACAATAAAGACCATGAAAGTACATCTCCTTGTGGCAATCTTGATTGCTGAAATTGATTTGATTTGATTGACGTCAATTACCTAATTGCCTTTTTCCCTTTGTGAACTTATCGGCCTTCCCCAGTCACCACCCATGAGCGCAATCCACCAATTAGTTAAAGTCATTCTAGACTATTTTTTTTTCTCACCCTTCGTGTATGATCTTTACTTGAACTCAGTGTGCCGGCCAAGTCCAAAACAAATTTTTTTCACTAAAACTGCTCTTCTCACATCACTATTTACCATATTTACTGGGCTCACTACTAAAACAAGGCTGACCTAAATGGACTCCAAGAGTACCAAAATTGTCAATGTGAAGCATCTTGAGCCTGCATGGATTGAAATCGAAAAACTCTGCGTTGCCAACCTCAATTACATAGCTAGGTGTTTCTTTAGACTTAATCTGTTTTCGTATTTACTTACCTATCTAATTATCTATCTATTTCTCGGTAGTCTTACTGTGTGTATTTTCTTCTTCTTTTACTGATTATCCTGGCCCGCCTCGATTAGCACTGCTACCTGCGGAGCCAGGGGAATAAGGACTTATTGTCAAATAATAAAATATTGTTGTTGTTGTTGTTGTTGGGTTTAATTAATTAAAGTACAATGCCGGCTTTCAGTTTTCAGTGTGTTGGTTACTATTTCCTTTTGTCTAGTATTTTTTACATAAAATTCCAGCAGGTGACATAAGAACCTAGCAAAATGCCTACATAGCAGCTTGTGAAATTCCCCCTCTCCCCTCCTCTTCCATAACAGAGTCTCTTCTGAATGTGTCAAATATGGATTTATTATTCCACCATTATGAAATTTTCTAGTAATTTGGGTTCTTCCTGAATTCACTGAGAATCATATTGATTGCATTATGTGGCACAACACAAGGGCGAAAAACTGATAGGTCCAAAGTGCTAATAGTCTAGTTTCGAATTGTGCGGAGACAAAAGAACAGAGTCGAGGTTCAGGGGAATAATTAGCGTTTTGTTTGGTACAAAACAAAGAAAAATGCAAATTATTCCCATGGACCTCGACTCTGTTCTTTTGTTTCTGCACAATTTGAAACTAGCATATTGATTTACATTCTACAAATAAAGGAACAGATGAAGATATTTTTCAAAACAAGGTCTGCGCCAGCCGCAGTTTACTCAGTTTTAAATGGCTTCTACTCATGAAGGTTGAAGCACGGAATGCATGTCTCTATCAAAACCCACCACTGCTTTGACCTGACTTACTAGTAAATATTTGTTACTTTAAGCTTCAGGAAAGCTCACCTGGAGCTACACGACCAGTTGTTTTAGAAAATAAGTTGATAAAGCTCTGTATTTTGCTGTTTACATTTGGTGGACACTGCTGGTTTGGAATAGCGAGCAAACATGGTAGCAGTTCGACGAACAATGGGCGGATTGTGGACCGTATATTGGAAGAACAATTATAAAAAAACCTACCAAAGGAACAAAAATATCCTTTCTTTTAAGCAACTGGAAAATAAAAGATAGCTTTAAAGGACAAAGGGAGTTTTTTTTGTCGTTTCAAATCGTAAGTTGACCTACCTGCATCATCGACTCGTGGACGATACCCGATGTTTGTGGGTTAGAAAACAACAATAAGGCGCGTGATTAACGTTTGACCAGGGCCAGTTTGTGATTATAGTAAAGCTGAAAGCCTTAAACAACGAAGGAAACATTCGCCGTCACAAGCAAATTATTAATCTCCGCGTCTAATGTGGTCATTATATGTTTTTGTTTGTCAGGAAAGGCAAGGAAAACGCACGTGCGGCACGACTGTTTTCCGTAGCACGTGCTGCACGTGCATGTGTTGGTTTGCTGACGTTGCTCAAGTTCCAGTCATGTTTATGTTCACCCAATTGAGCCAAGCCCGCTGTCATATTTTGAACTTCCTTGTTATTAAACAAAACAATTGATGTCCGTCTTCCACTGCTGCATGTTAAGAACACCTGACGCAGAACACGAACCAATGACGAACATCACCCCGAATTAGCATCCTTTGGTTGCCAATAAAAAACACCGAGTCCATTGCAAGACTCTAGTCCTGAGAAAACAATTTCTTTATTTCTTTCATTTTCTAATTTAAATCATGAAAGGTTTACAGTGACTGATTGAAGAAGTCAGTTACTTGCATTCATTGCCACGGTCTCTTAAAGCTATCACAACTCAAACATTTCATGCCACGGATTAAACTGCATGAACCTCTGTTTACTTGTTCTGATTGGTTCATTCGATTGATCTGCCTGCCGCTGCCTCCATTTTCCTAAAGTCATTGCTCTGAACTGGCCCACGACACGCCAATGGGATGAAACTCCTTGCAATATTGCTGCAACTGAATCAGAGCCGCTATGAATGTTTGAGCCCATTCAACGTGCTTTGGATCTCTGAAAAGACGACAAACAATTATTAGTGAAGTAAGAGACGTGTTTATCATCGTTTATTACCGGGCAAACTAGGCAAGAAATCAAACGACAGCAAGAGTAAATTAGATAAGAGCGTTGCTATGGTGGGCTCCCCAGCAACGTCACAATTGAGTCTATTTTTAGAGTACCTGTTCCCGTGAAAATCAGGCAGCGTTTACACGAACACGGTTTCATTTGTAACCGCATCGATTTCGATGCGGTTACACCTTCCGTTTACACGAGCGTTTTCAAAACGAAGCGGTTTCATCTGTAGTGTAAACAGCGAAACCGCATCGATTTGAATACGGTTACTACTTTGCCGCGAAATTTGCATTGTTCAATTCAAAATAGTGAATTTAGCACGTAGTGCAGCACTCGCTTATACCATCACGACTTGGATTTTCTGGCGAAAACGGTTCCGTGTAAACACTTCCAAACCGCATCGATTTTGACGCGGTTTCGAAGTCATGAAACCGTGTCGATGTGAAACCGTGTTCGTGTAAACGCTGCCTCAGTTGACATGCCCCTGAAAAAAACACGACATAAGCAGTCAAGCTCTCAGTCTCTTCTTTGTTTGTTTCGCACGCAAAGTGTATCTAAAAATAAATCCATTTGTGACTGTATTGGGGCAAGACCGCAAAGTGACGGATCAACACTCTTATCTAATTCACTATTGGTAACAGCCAACTATATTATCTTATGATTACTAACTGCAACGCAGGTCATAAGTCCATGGGACACTTCTCCAACAACTACAAATTCAAAGTAACTAAATGCCCATTTAATAGCTGTATGCCTTTAAAACTGAATCTTTTACTCTTAATGAAGACTCTTTCTACACACCCTCTCCTCCCCCCAAACAAGGATGAAAAACTTTCCTTGTACAGTATTCTCAAACTCTTTTAATAAATGTAACATTGTAAAGGAGTTAGGGGGAAATAGTTTGGTCCCAACACTTATGACCTGCATTGTAGTTCGGAAATTAAGCCACTGAATACAGAGAACTCCCGGAGGCTACGCCATTAAACTACACATAAAAAAGGTAAAAAAAAACGAGGAAACGAACCTCTTCAATCATTTTTGACTTACTTATCTTTAAATTCTTTGAGTACTCGGTTTGTATAAAATACTGCGCCATCTTTCCGGTCTCTCACGAAAATGTCAGGTTTCCCGGGCTGCAAAGAGGGAAAAAAACTTTAAAGGCCGATTCGCTATAAAGACAGTCGACAGGTAGATCGTTGGCCTTTCTTTAGAGCAAATAAATGATCATGAATTTCGGGTTTTTGAGTGGCTTTTACAAATAAAAATTACCAATAACTGTCATGAACTGTGCAATGGTAACAGCGCGCAATGGCAACGGAATAAACAACACATAAACCTAAACTGAACTAAGCCAAACAAAGAGTTTCATGTTAAAGGATCCAGGGCAACGATTATGGTTTAGGACTGATATACCGAAAATATCACGAAGTCTCGTGGCAGTTTACAATCCTCTCTCGAGAATGAGATCGAACGTCCGCTCGCACCGAATAGAGACCTCGGAAACATAAGTCCATGACTGAGCCGTTTGTTCTAGTGCGCTGCGGACACAATAGGCCCAGTACCGAACAGCTCGATAAAAACCATCAACGGAACGATAACATGGAACCTCGATTGTCCTGAGCCATAGAGAATCGGGTAAATAGTCCGGAAAATGAAGAGCCTGGTGGCTCAGTTCGTTGAGGGAGCAAGGACCAAGGAGGGTCACGGGTTCGAATCTCACATGGACCAACTCTCAAGGTCTTTTAAAATAACTGAGGGGAAAATGAACTTTCAAGTTTCCTCTAAAAAGGACTCAGTGTTAATCGTACGCCCCGTCTTACAACTCTTCGGTTTTAATTGAATTCCGTGACCCGTTCACGAACCCGCACATTCTGCGCAGAGCAAAGCATAGAGTTTTATATGATGTGTCCTATTCTCTCAAGCAAAAAGAGGCCCAACCTCGTTTCCAGGGTCTCTCTTCTCTGCAACGACAAGGGAGGCAGAGAAGAGAGACCCTGAAAACGAGGTTGCAAGAGGCCAGCCTAAGGTGATGTCTGAGGGTGCGTTCGATTGATCGTATTCCGGAATAGGAATAGGTGGAAAAGAAAAGAGAAGTCCTTCGTTTTTACGGAGATTCACATTAAAATTGTCAAACACCTGCTAACATGCTATTTTAAACATATCTTTTTTATCCTTGTTGCTTCAAAACGTTAGACAGACTGTTTTAAATCACCACACCACGCATTCTTGTTCGTGAATAGGGTCATGATCGAACGCACCCTTTAAGTGCCAAGATGTGTAAGTTAAGGGCACTATGCCGGGTACTGGAACGTGTAGATACGAATATTAACGAGGTCCATATATACAACCTTTGGTCAGTTAGAAAGCCGAGTTTAATAAGACCCTACACTGACGGACAAAACAACAAATTGCGTTCTTCATATGCCTTATTGATAAATGGCCAATTCAATATAACGGAAAATATTTTCGCTGAAAAATTATGCTTGGTCGGTTCATATGATTTTCACAAGCGAGAAATAAAAAAGAAAAAGAAAATAAATTTGACTTACCGCCCCTACCCATAGTAGAGCCTCGATGCCTTCACTGATAGCAGACAGATGATTAAAAAATTGGCTATTGCGATTACGATCACGAAAAGCCTTAAACACAAAACAAAAAAGACTTTTGTTAGTCGAAGAATACAAGGGTTATTTTAGGACTGTTGAGTTTAATTCCAGTTAATACAAATTCTCACCTCTACTTGTTGTCTAAGTTGGGCCATGGGTTGTATCATTGCAGCAAATTGATCCTGAGAAAAGGGGATATCGAAATCAGTGAAAAGTCGTTGTTACTGCGATTATGAAAATTCCGCCTGTAAAGGTCCCAAGGGGGCAACCCTAAAACCCGGAATCCGGAATCCGGAATCACAGTACAATACAGAGAGTAAACACTATCCTAAACATTCATAAAAGCTAACCTTAAGCCTAATTAGGCCTAAACAAACGTTTTTAGGCCTAAGGTTAGTTTTTATGAATGTTTAGGATAGTTTTTACTCTCTGTATTGTACTGTGATTCCGGATTCCAGATTCCTGGTTTTAGCGTTGCCCGTCCCAAGGTCTCGGCAAGGGTTGTCTTTTTTTAACTACATGTTTTTAACATGCCACTTCGTTTGTAAAGCGAGTCAGGATATAACAGTCTTTTATCGCCCGATGTGAAGGAATCCGGAATCCAGAATCCAGCAAATGCGAGGCTTTGGAAACCGGAGAGCGTGGAATCCGAATGATTGTATGGGATCCAGAATCCACAGATTGATCATTCTGGTGGAACCTGTGAGTTTGGAATCCTGCATCCACGAATCGGGATCTGGATTCTGAGGGCCACCTGAGGGCCATCTGTATTCCTTTACATAGGGCGACTTTTAAATAGTGAAGAATTCAAGTTTAAGGTGAAGGTCAAGGTTAGAATATAGTTTTCTACAACTAAAAAAAACATAGGTAAGTAGACAGAGTAGATCGACATAATTACCATCTTGACAATTCTTCCCTAGTTTTTCAAACCGAAACCGTTTCAACGCAGATCGTATGCCGTGAAATGTAAACAGTCAATGGCAACCGAGACCTTCAACCGTTACGAGTCTTAAAGTCTGTTGAAACCAAATAAAAATAATCTCTTTCTTGTCGTTGGATCAAGTTCTTTCGCGCCCACAGTCGTCATAGTGACGAAGGCGAGCGCAAAGAACGCAAGATGACGGAAGGGCAAAGGGAGTAGGGGGGTGAAGGGGTAGGGGGAGGGGGTGGGGGTTGGGGAATGAGATCGCGGGCTGTGGCGAGAAGGACGAGCTGCCAGGACATTTCGAAAAAGAGGGAAGACAGTGAGAGCAATGTTTAAAACGCCCGATTCTGAAATTTCAGCCGTCTCCTCCTTAATTCGCCCCCCACCATCCCTAGGGTTAGGGAGGAGACGGCTGAATTCATCCATTTGTATTCGGGTACCACCTTCCCGCGAGAGGAGAGTCTCGTCTCGAGAGACGAGTAGCTCGTCTCGCGAGACGAGTGTCTCGTATCGTCTCGCCAGTCCGTTTGAAAAACTGTAAGTGTCTACATGAACGTAAACTTTTCCGAAGATTAGAATGTTCACGACAAAACTGAGCATCTGACTCTTAAAGTGTAATGGAATAATGCGGTTGGCGGTGGTGTATTATTAAGGAACTTACGACAACGAGGCTACGATAACGGAGACGGCAACTAGAACGTCACAAATTTGCATATTTAGTGGGTAAAAACAATAGCTTTGCACCCTTTTCACGTGCGTTTTTCACTTTTGTCCATTTCGTTGCCGTTGTCAGCAAAACAGCAATGTGAAATTGCCAAGTTTATGGTTTTATGAAGAACGTCAGCACTTGAGAATAAATTCTCATTTTCTCTCCGAAATTGAGTGCCGTTCCGACTGGTGTCATCTTTGAGGAATTACCACACCCTTGTCATATTAAAAACGTTGAAATAGTCACGAAGCGATTAAAATAACGCAAATTTATATTTTGAGATGACGTTCTCGTTGCCGTCGCCGTTGTCGTTGCTTAAGCTCCCTAATGTGAAATAGGCAACTGATTTGAACGTCAGCACTTAAGGATAAGTTTTCATTTTTGCGACATTACTGTAACCTTTACTAGTAATTGCCACAATCTGCTTTTATTCGATTAAATCTGGAGATATTTGTTCCCTTGCGTCGTTGAAGCAAGGTTATATGGCCGCGATTGTTGCTTGAATGGGTAAAAGTATTATTCAAAATTCTTAGCAGATGGTCTTATAACCTTATCAAACCAGAATAAACAAGTGAGATTTGTGTCGCGTGACATATATCGTTCCATTGAGATCGCGTGACCAGCGTGGTTTATTCTTTGTCATGTGTGGTAAAAAAAAAAAAATCTTACTGCTGAGGGCAACTTCATACTTGCAGCTTTTGTTAAGAATTCTCTCTGCTCTTGAAAGGTTTTCTTTACCAAATCGACCTGAAATTGACAACGAACCAATAAAGAGTGATGTAACGTAAGTCAAGTCAACAGCCTTTCAATTTTTTTTTTTTTAACATTGACATACCTGGCTTTTAACATCGTCTCCCAATTGATCAGATAACTTGAAAAACGAGGCGATCTTCCCACGAAGAAACTAAAAGGACAATTAATCAAATCATTTCTAACTCAGATTGTTTGAAAATGCAACTAACGCGGAGCGAAAATAAACAGACTCGAATTAAGCATTGGGTGAATTGTAATTAAGCACTGCTCACACCTCGTCGTAGAATTCAACGATTTTTCCAAATCCTATAATGCCAAAGAGGAAATGTTAATCGAGATTTTAATTTTTCTTATGTTATCTACTTCTTATAAAAAATAAAAGAAGAATTCAAATGAGATGCTTGTACCTTCACCATCGGGCGAAGATTGTTGCTCAATTTTGTCTGCCGCGACTTCCAGTCTTCGAACAAGGAACGGTATATCGGCTTCGCTTTGGAGACTTCCCTCCTTTGTTACGATCTCAACACCAAGTTTAGCCGCTACTGTTTCCAATCGAGCCAATACCGCTTCCAATCGATCCAGCGTTGCTTGGTTCGAGGTCATTTTGAGCTGTAATGTCAACACAGAGCTCAATACAGGGGTATTTACATGTACTGGAAGGTGGGTTGAGAGTCACGATAATGGCATTTTATCTTTAAAACCAACCAATAGGAGAGTGCACGACTGCTCTGACAAATAACACATTTCTTGGACTTTTCGATTAAGAATTGTAAAATAAAATGCGAATCAGTCACAGTTTTCTTAACCTGGATGGGCCAACTTTGAATCTTGGCCACTGAACCCCTAAATTCTGAAGTTCATAAATGTGGTAAAAAAGTCAAAAGTTAGTTTTACCTGAATCTCACATGAACTTACAAAAACTTTCCCACCGCCTTTAAGCATCGCGTTCATCTTGACTCTCCGGAGTATTATATCGTGGAACTGATCATAAATAATTGAGTAAAATAGTCTCTCAAGCCTGCATGGCTTAGGTGGGGTGAGTAAAGATTAGTGATTACCACAGAAGTCCCTCCCTCGATAACTCTCTTGTCTTTTGAGCTAATAAAAATCGCATGACAATAAAAAGTGCATTCAAAGAAAAGTCAAACAACACTGAATTGTGCAAACAAGTTTAAAAAGAAGAAAGAAAAAAGACTGATTAGAACTTGCCACTCAAACGATTTAAGTCAATAAAAAGATGGAAAGAGCCCAAAATGGACAGCTCTTTCATTTACATTTCCAGGTTGTCACTCCAGGAAAAATGTGCCAAGACTACCGAGACTGGGGCGAATATAGCACTAGTGCCGCACGGGTATATGGGAAACTACTGACGTCAGAGTTCCTTCTTCGAAACCACAAAAGACGAGTCATCACAATGGTGAGACTGCTTGACTATTTTAACTGAGAAAATTACTACTTTGCTCCAGGATAGTCGACAGGCTAATGGTGACTTCTTTAACGTATATATCTCATTCTGTGTCAGGTTCAAGCAGCGTCTTCTACCTCCGTCGGGTCTGGTCGATCGGGCTCGAAGTCTGTCACCCCTCGATCGTCTGGTGGAACACAAGTGAAACAAAGGTAAGAAGATTCACCTCAAAATATCTGAAGAACTACCTAATGAGAGGGTTTGAGAGGCTTTGAGAGGGATAGAGTAGCTTATTCCTTCATTGAGTTGTTTCTTTTTTGAGGTTCCATTTTCGATTTATTGTTTTGTGTGAGAAAAGTGATCGTGACGTGTAAAAAGTGGATTTCATGGCTTGTACCGGTACAATTGCAATGTAGAACATCTGGATACAACAGAGATCTTTATAAAAGACGTCCGTACTAACCTCGAGCAGCCTTTCAGAACCTTTTGTTGGGATTCACGAGAACCAAAAAACCTGTGGTATTGAAGTTATTATGTTTCCTTTTGTCCTGCAAAAGATGTCGTTTCTGCGGTGAAAAAAATGAGCATTTTGGTGACGAGCTAAATATACACTAAAATAAAGACATCAAACACAAAATGCAGTCTCTGTAATTAAGTTAAAATTTGTTATCTGAGGTATCAAAAAAAAATTGTCAAAGTGTTTCCTTATTCCAACTGTATAATCAAAGAGATGTGATGGAGCAACTTTTTAAAACTGTGAGTTCTCCTGTGAAGCTGCTGATGATGCCAGACAAGAGAGTTCTAACTTTAAGTCCGAGGCAAAACTGTGCATAGATAATTGCTGCGGCAGTGATTGATTCTGAAGCGAACAAATGAGGCAGCTCTCTAATCAGGAGAAGAACACATTTTTCTTCAAAATGCAAGGGATTGTGGTTATGCGCAAATGGAGAATTAAGATGTGCGGTATGATCATAGAACCTGCTCTGTTTTTCATTTCCCTCCTCGTATCCTCAATCTACGTGTATAGATAGTTTCACTGTCATGCAACTTGACAAAAAAAAATTAATATGAAAAAGTCCAAGAACTTGGAATATTGTAAGAAACAAATCTTTTAACCACCTCTCCAATTCGTAGGTCTGTGCGGTACATCATTTCTGAGTTATTTGTCGAAGGGTTTCACACAACTTTGTAGAGTTTTGTATGGAGATTCCATGTGGTCCACCAATATGGCGACCTGTGATCGATAGAAAACATCAGGAGTTCACTTTGTGATGAAAGCGCTTTCTTTTTGCTCAAAAATACATGCATATGAACACATCTCCTAATGTACTTCAAGGCTCAAACTGCTGAAATTCATAGGGATAAACATTTTCTTTCAACCAAATAGCTTTGTATCATGGTGTCACACAAGGTGACAAATGCTGTATTTTTGAAATGAAAGACGTCAGGGAACCGGAAACTTGAAAAAAGATTTATTTCTAGGTCATCTTCAACCTCCTTTAGACAAAAATTCAGAAGACCTTGTGATTTTGATTTTAGAATTTGATGACATCACTGTGAAAAGCACCTATGGTTTTCTTTCTTCTCTCAAGTGGTGTCCAGAAGGAGCCACATTTTGTACCGTCCCTGCACAAGACGTATTAAAATCGCCATTCAATTCCACGCACGAACTGTCGTTAAATTACCGCAAGCATAACTGATCATCTCCCTTCCCCTCCAGAGCATTTCTACCATTTAGGTAAACTAGTTTTAAATTATTATTATTATACCAACCATTTTACAGGAAAGGTGGAAGTAGTGCCCCGGCAACAAGAAGTCGAACAGCTGCAAGCAGTAGTGGAATGTGGAGATTTTATACTGAAGATTCACCAGGTCTTAAAGTGTAAGTTCAAGAATTAAAAATAATATTTCACTTTGATTTTGTTTAAGTCATCCTTCAGCCTCTTAAATCTGACTACCTTTAGTAGGCTTCAAATGGCACTTCAATTTTAAGTAATGAAAGCAGAAGGGCAGGTTTTATCCCTGGCTTTACCAGTTTAAGAGGGCATGGTAAGGCCCTTTGAGATACATGTGTGACTTAGTACAAATAATTTGGCTTTATCAACGGAATTGATAATGTAAATTGGCCACCATACAGAGATTCTAAAACCTGACGTTTTGAGCGTTAGCCCTTTGTTCGTCACTCTGACGAAGAGCTAATGCTCAAAATGTCAACTTTTAGAATCTCTGTACGTTGGTAAATTTACATTATCAACTCTGTTGATACTTCACCACTGACGCAACACCACAGTTTCTTTAGAAACTACCCCTTCATTCAGTACAAATAAGTTTGATGGGGTTGTGTCATGGTACATTAGTCAAACTTTAAAACACCAAAAGACGTCTGCATCAGTGAAGACCAAAAAATAATGACCACTGTAGTTTTGTTACCAATAACCAGTAAAGTCCACTGAAGCTATTCTTTGCTGTTTGCAGCAAAGGATGGAAATGGATTGAAACTTGAAAAAACTGGCTCTGTTTGGAGATGATGTCTTCAGAAAGTCGCCAAAAATAGCTCTGTGTCTTTGATATTTCGTAATCTTCTCAGTTGGTTGTCAGGAATGTTGTACATTTGAGCTCAAGTACTAATTTAGATTTTTAACCAGGTGCGACCTAAAAACAGCAAACTTAGGAGGACAGAGCCCCTTTAAACATCACACAAAATTGCAGTGGAATCACTTGTTTTTCGTCTGACACCATTTCCTCTTGTCATTTTGCAGAGGTCCTGTACCAGTTCTGGTCATGAGTTTGTTGTTCATTGCCTCAGTATTTATGCTTCACATCTGGGGAAAATACACACGAGGATAAGCTATGAAAAGCCATAAATAATTATTCATGATTGTTGTAAATTCAAGTCTTGGAAATTGCAATCTCATGTCTAGACATCACAAAGAAACTGTAAAATTTGCTCCTTACAGAATGAAACTATTGTTGCTACCTTTTAGTAACCTTATTAAAATAAAAACTTATTCATATTCTTGCCAATGTCATTTGGTGCTTCACTGAAATTAACTTAATTGCCAAGAGGTTTAAAAAGGGCAAAAGTTTACCCATAGTTGTCAGAAAGTAGACAAAGCCCTTCTAAAGTTGTCAAACACTGCGCTTTGAGAACTTTCCATTCCACCCAAAGTTTCCTCAGATTTGGCAAGGAAATCAAAATTAATAGAATGGAACATTTCAGTTGGTTCTAAATGGGGTATCAGACACCATTAACTCATTGGCTCTTGGGAGTGAAACTTGTTGATTTTCACCAGACAATTTTGCTCGTCAACTGGGGTGCTTGAGAGGTCATTGGCTTAAAGTGACCCACTCTAGCTGCTCTGAGGATTGTGCCTTTCTGTTTGACTGAACACTTGTTCTTATCACTTCTCACAAGGCCATGTGAATGTTCCTCATAGGTGTGAAACTTGTAGGAACACACCCTAAAGAATGGGTCAGGTTTGTGCAACTGGAATGTACCATTCCATTAGACTCATTGAATTTCCAACCTTTGTTAAAGGATTTTTTTTTATCTAGAATGGAAAGCACCTTTCAGTTTAGCTGACCACTAAGTAGCATTATTCACTAACACCATTTTTTTAACACTCACTCAACAATTACACCCACTAGTGCAAATTTTGCGCAGCTTACTGACTATGCAGCAAAAGCAGATCTTAACAAGTGTTATTGAAATCCAAAAAGAAAGGTGGGGCTAACCACACGTTTTTCGAAGATAATTAATCAACAATATCTGTAAAAAGCTTTAAAATACAAAGCAATGTATGGCGTCCTATTCCAAACTGAAGCTTAATTATCTCTGAAAAATGCATGCTTACCCCCAATTTTCTATTAATTTGGATACCAAGAGCATTTGTAGGCTCGATTACCAGCCGCTGTTTCAGGAAATGAGCCAGCATACCTGAACTCGAGCGAGCAGCAGAAATTGAGCCTAGAGCATTTGCTAAGTTCTTCTTTCTCCGCATAGTTCTGAACCGCGCAAAAAATACCTCTGCATTAATAAGCACCTCCGATAGGAAATCCAAGTATCTCGAGATGCGCAGAACGTATGCACAATAACAATAGTAGGAACAGTCCTTAAGCAATTCTCATAAAATAATAGACACTAATTCAGGCAGGCAACCCATGACCTCTGCAATGCCATACCAACTGAACTAAGCAGCTACACAGTTGGGAGTAGGTCACAAACATTTCTTTCCTCCAATATTCTTACCCTCCATTAATTTTAATGGCGTGCAAAGTAATGGATCAAAGGTTTTGGTTCTGAGAGAAATGCAAAATACCAGATCCATCCAAAGTGCTAGAGCGGTTTTCAAATGAGTGTCATAAAACCAAAACCAAAGTAGTTACTTTGGCCAATCAAAAAGGACAGAGACAATCCAGTAAACCAATCAAAACTCCAAGTAATTACATGTAGCCAACAGAAAGCACCAGAAAATGTGCACGCGCATGGTTTCACTTCTGATTGGTTGAAAAAGTGGCGCGAGAAGTTTGAACCAATCACTGACTGAAGTAAATGCAAAACCAAAGTACACGTAGCAAGTGCTCTTGGTATTCAAAAAGAAAAATGGGGTAAACATACATTTTTCAGAGATAATTTTGAAGCTTCAATTTGGAAAAGAACACTATACATTGCTTTGCATTTTAATGCTTTTACAAACATCGTTGATTAATTATCTTGGAAAATTGCATGGTTACCCCCAATTTTGTTACTGGAATTAACACTTGTTAAGATCTGCTTTTCCTACACATTCACAAACTAAGCCAAAATACCTTTTCAGTTAGGAGGCCATGTCCTTAAAACACTTTCATTCCAAGAACGAAATCTTGCAAAAACATTTGCCTGTTCTTGCTCAGATAATGACACTACAGTATGCTAATTCCTGAAAGACAACCTGGTTTTGAATCAACAAATGACTGTCAGAATTGGTTATGACACAAAATGCTTATTTTGAACATAAGCTGCGTCAATGCCCAAACTTGGAAAAGCAGATACCGTAACCACTCTCTCCTGTCTCCGTAATAAATTGATTACAAATGGCCTAAGTGCACAAGTATCAATCAAAGTATCTTGAACAGTGAGACACTAATCACTCTTAACTGGCCAAAGGCTAAATTTCCCCTCAGTCTCTTCTGGGTGTGATTCCTCTTGTACATGCAAGATTTTTACTGGCATTTTCATCAATTCTTCATTTATTTTCTGTCTACCCATATAAATAACCTTATCTCCAATAAGCAACCCCTTAACACACAGTATTGTGCTTGAGGCAATTAGGGAAGCTGGCAGGCTATCACAGGTCATACTGTAACTTTTGAGACCAAGAAACTAGCCAGCTCTAAGAAAGGGACAAGACAGGCAAATTATGCAGCCACTCTTGATCAACCAAATTAATGATCACCAAGTTAAGTCTGTTCAAATTAATGACCAGTTGGTGATGCCAAACACTCTCTGGCAATTTAGCCAAAAATTACAAATACTTTTGACTGAGCTTGACTGATCATTTTTAATTTTATTGCCCAAAACTTCACCTTTCTCCAAACTATGCGGTAGAAGATCTTGCACGATATTCAGCCATCTTGGTCTAACGCTTTTGGTCAATGACCAGGATGACTAAAATCACTGTAGCTAAAGAATCTCAGGATTTAGTGTGGTTCGTTCTCTGTTGAACGTGCTAGTGCAGTAATACACCATATTGATCAGAACACTTGATACTTACCTGTATGTTCCAATGCAGTGCCATCATACATATTAATTGAAGAGAATACCATTATTTTTAGGTGCCCTGAATGTCACTAGCCTGTGAATACAGCCACCGATCGGCCCAAGCGGCGGTTAGCGATGAGAGGTGGCTATATTTGCAGGCTATGAATGTCACTTTTTTAACCAATTGAACGTAGTACAACAGAAAAATAAAATCTCTTGCTACATTTGATTACACTTTTATTTGCCTACAGCTAACAACACAAACCCATCACATGTTGATACCCAGTATCTAAAGCAATATTCTAGACCTATTTATCATTATACAATCTGAATTGTTCAAGCCTTTGCTTGTCCCTGAGCACAAGACAATACTAACTACTGCTATTTCACATGCACTCAAAAATATGTGGACAGATGATGTTCAAAACCTAAGTGAAGCTAATGTTAGGGTCATCATCAGCTGCTAATCAGCCAGGACTTAGAAAACTGTTGCTTCCCGCTGAGTTGGGGTAGCTTTTAAGCATTAATCCATACCCGCCCTCACCATTTACAGCAAAGAGTGATTTTAAAGTCATTTTGCAGTTGTGACAATGCTTCCTTTCAAATTACAGTAGTTCCGATGTTAATCATCCCCAAAAACTGATGTAAACTCAAGTGAAAGGCTTCCATAATTCTCAATCCCAGTATGATGCTAGTTTCCGAACTTTCACAACAACCACTTGTCTGTAATAAAATTATTTCTGCACACAAAGAAACCCCATTTCAGGACAAAAGGTTATACCAAAAATTAAATAGCTCAATGGCTTGCACAACTTTTTTTTTTAAATCTAAAGCCATGCAAGGATAAAATCAGAGACAAGGGGGATATTTGACAGTCACACCACCTTTCAATGCTTTCATGGGATTTTAAGGACCAACCATAACAAGTGAACAGTGCAACAATAAAAAATTTTACCACGTTCATGCAACGATTTACATGTGAGTTTTTGTGTATTCTCTTTACCAGGATATCAGGACCTAATGTTATCTTTCAATAACCTTTGCCTGAAACAGGGACTTCTAACCCAACACTCATGAAATCCGATCAGCATTTCAGAAACTTGGTTTTTACACCTCACAGACCTTGTCACCCGTTAATTAAGATTGTATTTTACTGAAAACTCTGAAATTACACTTTCTTCATTTCAGATGCTCTACTGCTACGCATGCTAGCACTTTATGTAAAGACATCAAGTCTTCACATAAAAAGAAAAACAAAAAATTAAGCCATATTGACAATCTCTTTGAAATATTTACAAGGGAATTCCTCCCAGTGGTTGAATAAATTTGCATCGAATTAAGGGTCACAGTTAGTTAAGACAATAGGGGAACAGATGTGCTTTCAAAGAATAACTCTGAAAATAAAAATTCTAATTCCCATACCTAAAGAAAGTTCTTGTAAACACACAATGCCACTACTAAATTTTTGATGCAACATGATTATGCCCAGGGATTTCTTCCCTGTAAATTGGATAAAAGATGAACCTAATACAAAGTGACAGAACAGTTCAAACAATGAAGTCCTCCCTAAACACCTGAATAAGGTGCAAAAGGCATCGAGCACACATCTTGGTATTTGGCACCTTAATATTGGCCTGGTCGTTTATTTTTTTTTTAAAATCAAGTCATATCTTCATGACTTAGAGAATTTTTTTTTTACTTGTTCTCCATTTCTACACATTGACAACCAACTACAAGAGCAATGATGAAATCTGATCGAACAAAAACAGTTTGAGTTATAAGAAAGGCTTTGGCTCAATTAGGTTTTGGATTCCAATACCAAAAGGTATTTCTTTCCAGCAAAGAAAGAGGTTTTTAATTGAAGATTTAACATGTTGACTAAGTTTGTCAGTAACTCAGAGACAAGATAAGATTATAAACTATCAACAGCAAAAGAGCACACATTAAAAAAGATATTGTACTCTAGTCCAAAATAAGATGCAACAAGCTATTTTAGGATAACACCAAAATGCGAGAACATTTATGATGACACCATTCAATTCCATATGTTGAAGGTCGTTCAAGAGAAGACACCTGTAAGTGGCAGTATAATAATGGAGACATACTCACATAATCATTAAGGGCCTTTGAAAATCATGAGAATATCAACCCACGTCAATCAAACTGTGAACTGATTCTACATTTTATCTAGATGCATTACTTTTATCAACAACAGGAGTGCCTTTCATCTAGATCTCCCACCCCTCCCCTACTCCCACTGCCTCCCCCCTCCCCTGCACAGAGACAGGATTTTATGCAGAGAGCCAGGACTGACTCCCCTTAGGACATCTTCACCAATGGCCTAGTGTTGTTTGCTCTGTGGTAACGACTGGTAATTGATTTCCTTGAAAACCAAATCCTGAATGAAAGTCCTCTTGATAAGGTGGTGATAAAATCGATGGATCCACATTATGGTGTTGCAGGTGACCTCCAAAGTTCTGTCCACTTTTCATGTACCCTATTTTGCCCTCATACCCAAGGGCAGGTAGAGTGTCCTCAAAGGAGGGAACTGAAACATTGTCCCAGTTTCCCCCTTGCATGTTCGTTGCATAAATTGGATTTTCATTACTCATTGGGGCAGTTCCTTGCCCATGAAAGTTTTGCATTGCATTATGCATTGGTTGCGGCGCTTTCCACCCATAACCTTGTGGTGGTAGATCTCTCTGTGGCATTTGTTGCTGTTGCAGATGATGCTGTTGTTGCCAAGAACCTGGAATGTTTTGTGGCATTCCACGTGGACTTGTCATCTGGTTAGGAGACTGTCCTGTCAAACAACTTGAGCTATACATGTCCATTTTCTCCATCTTCTTAATCGTGGCTGTGATTTGGGCAGACTTGCTTGGAACTTGTGGGGATGGCATGGAAGAATATTGATGCAAAGAGTAAGGAGCCTGATGGGGTGGACAGTGTGGCTGTGGATGATTAGACACTTTCATCTGACCCACCCCCTGCCAGGAGATGTTCACACTTGCTGTGGATGGATTACGATTTCCAATAGGGGAAGGGTCAGGTGTTGGCAAACCTCCAGATGACATGTGTGATACAGGATGTCCAGGGGAGGGGTAGGGTGATGCAGGCATCTGGGGGTTGGGAGAAAAATGTTCAAGATTTCCTTTTGGTGGGCTTTGAGACATCGATAAATGACTTCCATCTGGACTTGTTAATCCTGCAGTGCTCTCACTGCAAGAACTTGACAGACAGTCGGCAGCAAGAAGTATTGCTTCCTCGTATGTTGGTGGATTGACTGCCAGCAGAGACATGGATGAAGCCATTTCATCCAGGTTCTGAATAGGGTCAAGAGGTGGAAGGTCATCCAGGGTTAAATCTGTAAGACAGGAAAAAAATCATAAATTAAAAACCGTATGCCATTATTATTTTTGTGTAAAAGAAGAGGCTTCTGAATACACCTGACTTGTACTACAACATACTGGTAGAAATATTGCCAATCAGGCAAAAAAGTGCAGTCTGAAGAAACTGGGCTAAATCCGGACATTTTGCTTGAGAAATTTAGCCAATTTGGTTATTCTGAACTCCTTTTTTTGGTCAATCGTGGGATTAAAGTGCTGGGATTGTCCAAGTAATTTTTTTATGTTAAGTATTAACACCCAAATAAGAAAAACAACAAAGTGAAGCTATTAATTTTATGGATTGACACAACATCTGGGGAAAAGTGGAGATGTTTTTGAACAACTTTTTCGTAGACAATGGCAATTTTACAAAATACCGGTACGTAAAATAATAATTTTATTGACATTCAGGAGAATGTGGCCAGAATAAATTTCACAAGACATGAAATACAGAAAGTTGATCACTTGACAATAAGAAGCTTAAATAACCCAGTTCGGAGCTTCAAGAAACGAATGGCCATGTTGGGATAAAAACAAACATATAATATCATCTTTTTTGTTAAGGTAAATAGCTACAATAATTTGGATAAGAAATCTTTTGGTTTTTTAAAATATATGCTTGCGTTTATCCCAACCCACACATGTTTTTGAAACTCTGAGTTCACTTATACGGTACTGGTGGTTCAGTGCAAATAAATGATGTCTTTTACTTAAATTACTTGCATGAAATAGTGGTTAACTTTCGTTTTCTGTTTGATGTCAATAAATATTGTTGTTACAGCTACCAGAAACACAAGATAGTCACTTCAATATGATTTCTCAGAAGTGTGCAATTTTTTAATGTGGCAGATGATGTGCTTCCTAATGTCATGACACCCTAGTGCATGCAAAAATAACGGTATGATATTTTAACAATAATTCTATTAGTGTTACTTCATGATGACATGTGATATTCATACAATAAAGAATGTAGTGAGTGCAAAAGATTAGTTTTTAATGATAAGACACACTCAATTATTACTGAAATGACCTTCAAAACAGGCCATCTGAAAAATTAATAAAATTTGACCTTTTTAAGGACTGCAGATAAGAATTTTGAGATGACAGCATGAACAGGGTCTTCCAAAGGAACATGCTAAATGGTGAAAATAATGACCTCACAATGTATAGCGTGATAAGGGAAAGATCGATGAGGGAACAAGTGGGAAAGGTGGTGTGAGCTATGTTTTACAAGCTAGCCATTGAATGCAAGACTGGGCTGTGAAAACTAACTATAGCCCTCTGAAGATGATAAACACGACTCTCATCTGCAAGTAACAGTCAAGCAAGACGAATGCATGTCTGGACACTTAAATACATGTAAGCACAGACAAATAACTATCAATTCTTTGATTTAACAGTCTTTTGATTGTTTACTGTACAATACAAGTATTGTTAGTTAGCATTAAAAAGACATTAAGGGATGTTACTGTGTTGCATGTTGTAATTATCATTGAAACCAAGACTTTTAATTCTTGAACACGTGTTTGCACTTTATCCATTTATAGAGCGAGTTTCAATTGAGTGTCGTAAAACCAAAACCAAAGTAATTACTGTAGCCAAAAAAAAGGGATGGAGATAATCCAGTGGACCAATAAAAATTCTAAGTAATCACACGTAGCTGACACAAAGCGCGGGAAGATGTGCACATGCGAGCCATGATTGGTTTTGGTTTAACTTTTGATTGGTTGAAAAAGTGGTGCAAGAACTGTGAACCAATCAGTGAGTGAAGTAACGCAAAACCAAAGCAATTTCCTAATTACTTTCGACACTCAATTTAAAACTGCTCTAAGGCCAGCAAAATCAGACCAAATCAAGTGTTCCTAAAAGAACCCAAACCTAGATCCAAGAATTACTAATCTTTGGATCACAGCCTTTTGGCAACTTCAGGTTTCTAGAGCATTTCACGTAAATTGACTAATCAGAAAGAAAGTCATTTCAAGGCATAGCCACTAAGTTGCTATGGTTACAGTAGCGACCTTAAGCAAGGTGGACAATGACGGCGGCTACGAGAACTTTGTCTAAAAATATTATTTCCTGTTATTGTAATAATTTTGCCATTACTCCCAGTTGCCCGGAATGGAAAGTGAGTGTCAATAATCCAGACATAAAATTGGTGAGAACAGTGTGGATATTTATGGCGTGTTCGATTGACCGTATTCCGGAATAGGAATACATGGAACAGGAGTTAGAAATCCTTCGTTTTTGCGTAGATTCACATTAATATTGTCAAACATCTGCTAAAATGCTATTTTAAACAAAGCTTTATTATCCTTGTTGCTGCAAATTGCCACACATAGTGTTTTAAATCATCACTCATCACTCCAATCAATCGAACGCACCCTTAGAGAGAAAATCGAAAATCTATCATCAGGTGTTCATGTCCTCCACATAACCTCCTCGTTGTGTGGATGAAAATTAAAGCCCTGTAAAGGGAGCTTCAATAAATGTACATGTATGTATGTATGTATGTATGTATGTATGATGAGAACAGCATAGTAATGTACACAAATGTAAAAGGCACGAGCAAGGCGTGCACATCTTTTGTTTTTGTTCATTAGACCTATTGGGTTGTGGTGTTCTCGCAGCCGCCGACGTCCTTGTTTAAGCTCCCTAATGAACTTGAACTCTATTGGGAGGCATGAGCAAACTGTTTTTTTTTTTTTGTGTGTGTGTTGTTCTGGAAGCAATGCTAACACAAACAGCACTGTAACTTTTACAGGAGTACAAAGGATTAAACGTTAAGGTGTATCACACCAAGCTGAGCAATGCAGAGATGAAAAAGAAAGCGGGTGGAAGCAAGAGGTAGAAGAAAAGCAAAGCAAAAAGAGCAACACAAGGTGACTCGCTTCTTACCTTGTGGATCAAGAAGCGTGAAGTCAAGCTCAGAAACATCCTTTTCAAGCTCTGCTTGTATATCTACATCCAAGTCCAGCAGGGGTGGGGACAAGGGTGCAGAAGTACAAGAGGTAGAGCTTAAGAGGGCATCAGGAAATGGGGACCTAGGGTGCTGTGGCGAAGGGGGCAGGCCTCCTTGCAGGGGGGAGGTTGAACCTAGTAATAACAGGAAAAAAAGGTAAGTCCAAATTTGATGACTTGGAAAAGATGCTTATTCGTCAATCCCCTAAGTTGCATATGGTCAAAGTGAATATTAAATCCAATTAACGCTTTCCATAAAATGCGCCATATGGTAATGTGCATTGCCTAGCTAAAAAAAACAAAACAAAACCTTTTGTACAGAATTTTTCCAATTGCATACTTTCACTTGATTGATGTCAACAAACGAAAAACTCCGAGGTAAAAACTTATCAAAATGTCATCCTTGATAAACAAAACGTTTTGCAATTCCAAATAGAAAAATTTCAATGCTAACAGTTGTTCTAAAATAAAAATGTGAAAACTTAAGAACTGGGAAAATAAACAAAACAATAAAGTACTACATGGCAATTAATTCAAGCTTCGCAGACTGCATTGAAAAAAAAAACCCTGATAGTATGAAAACAAAAGGGGAAAGATGAGTCAGCACCAGCAGCACAAGTGATCCCCATTTCGCTGTTACAAACAGCGAGATTGGCGACATGTATGGATGTGCAGCACATAGCAATGACATTTACACTGGCAGCATGCTGTGGATAAGAACACCCAAGGATGTTTAACGCATTGGATTTAACAAAATAACAAAATAACAGTCAGTCTATTTACAGTTGCTTTGAAGTACACAACATCACCTGCTGGGACAGGTCACCAGCTCTGATGAGTAGTTTACCCAATAACGTATTTATATGAAATTGTTTTGGGCTAGCATTAATACTCAATCCACCTTAAACTCTCTGAAATAACAAGTCTACAGAGGCAAATTCATTTCCTCATCTGGCCAGCTAACTTACAAGGAAATAAATTTCCGGTTGACAAAAAAAGTCTCCCCTTGAGACAAAGTACTGAAACAATACCACTAATGATTTTGGCCAAAAGTAAAACAGTAATCATTAATACTAAGCATTCTTGTGATATTTGTTTTTCCTTCTGCATTAGCAAGTACACATAATACATAAGGAAGGATGGTATAATGAGAGGGGCACCAGAGAACCTGGAGGAAAACCCTCAGACCACAGTAAAAAACAAGCCCAAACAAAGGTCACTCATGTCAACGTGAGTATGAATCCTCTCCCCGTTGGGGGGAGGGGGGAGGGGGGAGGGCAGGGGAGCAGCCCTTCCACCATTATGTTAACCAAACTCCATATTCCCTATGGTCTTCATGCATTCATCTACATTATACATTGTACTGTCAGGATACTGAACCCATCACGTCACAGGTGTCACTAGCAAGTGTTACGGCTATAAAACAGTCTTGATCAGTAGATCATTGAGTCAATCAATTGCAGTGTGTCCGGTGAAAATAAGGAGCTTAAGCATGCACGTTCTTGAGACGTGGACGGTAACTGGATGTGAGCTGTTTTCCCTTTTAACTTGTTTTCACACAACCACAGTTACATTACTAAGAATCGTTTCTCCATTAGAGATGATTAGTATAAAAATCTGGGAGACACCACTGCCCTGGCATATGAAATGTGCTCTTCCGGTTGCCGTTTAGGTCTTGAAATCGTACATTCTTAAGCTCCCTAATAGCAATGGCTGTGCCTCAAGTTTTGATATGACTCCTAGCTTCAAACCATGGACATAGATATAACCTGTTCACTTCTTAAGAGATTCCCCATTGATGAGTAAATCATCAGTAATCTTTAAGTGGCCGTGTTTGGACAGAAGAGGTTCATAGGGACAGGCACACTCCCCCTAATTAGATACCATGGAAAGCCTATGATCTTCAGCTTATAATTCGGCATACACAGAAGAATGAAACTTATAAATGGACACTCATAATTATGGAATCCTCACAGTATTTTAAGTTATTCAGAATGGCAGAATAGTTTTCCTCAGGCTTGAATTACTGAAATAAAAGTTCAAACTTTTTGGGTACAGTAGCTATTTGATGAAATGTTTCCATGAAAAATAAAAGGGTTAATCACTACATATTTTCACAGGTAAAACGTTCTTACCATAACTGGTAAAACAAGTTGAGATAAAACTAAACAAGATAATCTGTTCATGTTTTTGTAAACAGTTGCACCACCCCTTCTAAGTCAAAAGTGGTAAAATTGATTGATTCATTATTAATTTATTGGTTTTTTTCTTGATTTAATTTGTAAATCACTGAAGTGGGAAGAAATTTGCAGTACTTGTTATTAAGGAACAAAATTTAAACACAGCTTAGGATCTTTACTTGCCACTACACAGTTGTCTGGTCTACCAGATGGCCTAATGTTGCATGGTAGAATGGGCTGTCAGTGACCTTCTATCAATTCAGACTTAAATCAATGTTTTTAAAGTGCAAACTCCGCTGCTGTGACGCTAACCAGTATCCCTTTAAAGGGGCTATGTCACACTAAATGATGGAATTTGAAGACGCTCAAAATGCCCAAAACGTAGAATGGAGTGATGCAAAAACCAATTAAGACTGTTGAACAACATAAAAGAAATACAGCAAAAGGAAGAAGAATGGATGGACACAAATGAACAACATTGAAACAGATTGCATTTGGGTAATCTTGAAAAAGGTTGGCCCAACATTTTTCAAGTTTACGGCAAATCTCCTGGATGAAGCTCCTTTCTGCTCAGAATCATCTTGTTTGTGATGGAACGATAATTTTACCAGTCAAGGAATTCCGCATTAACATTTTCAAGTTTCAAACTTGTGATTAACTAACTGAAGACTCCCCCTAAATAATGTGGCATAGCCCCTTTCAATAGAAAAAACAAAGACGTTTTTCTTGAAACAAGATCACTGACAACCTTGCGGGCATCTCAGAATTAGCTCTTGAAAATTAGTAAATATTTCCCCAAAAATACAGAAGGATTAAAGCAAGAACACTATACACCTTATTCCAAAATGGCTGCTGATTTATGCAGATACAAATTGACCCTTGTTGCCTCGTTCAAGATAAAAATAATATTCTTTTGAATTTTAAGCTTAAGAATGAGGCATCAAGGGCTAATTTGAATAAAAACAAAAGAACATTTAAATGGCGGCCATTTTGGAATAAGGTGTATAAATTAGAAATGAAAGACTCCAGAAAACACTTCAACCAAGAACGTTCATAACTTTTTACAATAACTCTCAGGTAAGACTTACCACTGCCGGGTGAGTTTGCAATTCCATCAGGAATGTGCTGCGGTTTCTTCTTGTTTACTCTACCATTACTTGGGTGGAATTTAAAGCCACTTCTTCCAGTGGCAGAGAAACTTTCCCAGGGAATAGCTTGAGGACTCCCTCCATTGCTGTAGGTACTAACACTGCCTGGGCTTCGCGGGCTTCGTGGACTTGGAGATCCACATTCACTTGCTGTGAACGGAAGGGCTGGGAACTGGCCCCTCTGCCTCAAGATTTCTTCACCTTCTTCATCACTGCGAATAGACAACGCAAGGGTGAATGATACATTTTTTCCTTGACTACAATCATGTAACCCAAGTTTTACAAATTGAGTAGAAAGGTTAGAAAAGATACCTCAGTGGCCTGTTAGTTGTGATGATAAAGTCTGCCTCGTTTCCCTTGAACACAACCTGTGCAGTTCCTGTCAACCATTGCCACTTCAGGTTTTTGTTGAGCATGCGGAACGTTCCTTGGCATTTCCCAGTGCTCATCACTATGTGAACCAATAAAATCTAGATTAATATAATCTAGACTGCCTGCCAACAGGCTTTTAAAATTTGTTTTATCATCCTTTTTACACAAAAAAACAAACTTGAAAAATGCACTGAGAAAAAAATATTAATAATAACTTCCTACACAATGTAAGCAAAAAAAACTACACTAAAACCAACAAACCTGGAGTAATCTCAAAATAAGTACCATATCTACCCGTGTACAAGTCAATTCTGTGTATAAGTCGACCCCCCATTTTTGATGGCAAAAAAAGCAATTTCTTAGTTTCTTTGTTAAATGTTCATGGGACACTAATCTTGTATTCTTCGATTTCTGGAAATGTGGATACACACAAAAATCAGGGCCTCAAGTGCTTAATAGTTTTGTAGTTCAGCAGTTGTTGTATATGCAGGCATTTTGTCCTTGAGTTTCGAAAAAGTTCTCAGAAAATCAAACATGTAAACCTCAAACTAACCTGTTTCGTTGTTCAAGGATAAAGGGCTTTAGAGGATAAGCACAACATCACAAAAGCAGGAGTCAATCTTTGAAAATAACTTGCAAACGATGCAAAAATGTGCAAGGTTTAATTGGCCCTTGACTTATAATTTCTCACATTACAAACAAAACAAAACTCATAAACCAAACTATACGAAGTTTGCAAAAGCATTTAGATCAGCCAGGTTTGTATAAAGAATAAAAAACAATCATTACCAACCAGCATTTTCAGACAACACGAGTGACAATGCTTGCACGCAAACACGAGGTATTGCGCCAGGTTACTAAGCCATTGAACGATTGCGTTTTATTTGAAGAAACAGAAATGCCTTTTAGAGCTTCCCACCTTTGGAAAACGAAAATTTCCAGTAACTATTTCATATATTTTTGTGCTTGTGAGTATCTTCAACATTAAGAGTTGGACAAATCCTTTTTTATTTCAACTGGAATTGTTTACATTCATTTTGAAGTTTTTTGTCTGTTTTTGTCCACTGCGTTCGTTATGCCCAAGACTAATTTTGAATAAATTACTTAGCTGGAACTTGGCTCAAAATCTTTGACCCGTGTATAAGTCGAGGGCGATTTTTGAAGCTCCTTTTGAGGCCATAAAAGGTTGACTTATACACGGGTAAATACGGTAATAAGTTGGTGTGATAGCTAATATTCCATTAACAACAAGAGGAGCTCCCATTTTTTATTGTGAAATTGTAATTTACTAATTTTTTTCCCCGGATTAAATGTTCGAGTTGGTATGTTTCCTTACACTTTGATAGTAGGGAGTTTTAGCAAAGACGACGGCTACAGCAACGAAAATGTTAGTCCAAAATGTAACTTCGCGCTTTCGCAAGTATTTCGCGATTAATCCGTCTTGTTCACATTGTACAACACAGGCGAACTATCCTGTAACTAGAACTCGTGTTGCACGTGCAGCACGAGCATTTTTCCTTTTTCAACCAATAATATTCTTGCTTTGTGGCGATGCCGTAGCCGTACCTGTCATCTTTGCTAAAACTCCCTGTTAAGAGGCCAATGGAGAGAGGAGTTTTGCCTAACTAGGAGCGAAAAAAAATATTTACTCTTTCTTAATTACATTATTCTCAAGAGTACAAATAAACTTTCCACTGACATTAAATATATATCACGACAACCAAAGCATATCAGCCACCAAGATGGGCATTAATTGGCCATTGCATGTCAGAGAATTATCTGCTTACTACATGAAATTCTGTCATTAGATTTTTTTAGTAGCCATTATAATCATAACAGTGCTTTGCTCTTTCAGACAATTCTCCTGTTACTTATCCTGCTACTTCAATTCTCAATGAAAACCTTGACCAAACCGAATTCTCTGGAAACTAGTTCCTTGTTTTGTACAAAAAGGAGTCAGCCTACATTGCAAGGCATGTTTGAGCTGGTAGATATCGGGGTGGCAATAGACAGGATTATAAGACGACCATTTATTTTTTTAAACAAACTCATAACATACAGTCACTGTGTAGTGTCTGAAGAACAGGGATGTCATCAAAATGAATCATGCAGTAACTAGACTGCAGAGCTATATCTCTCTTGTGATATCCGAGTAAAGATCGACCTCTGTAAACAGAAAAAAGATGTGCAGTTTAACCCTTTGAAGTCCAGACCGGCCTAAACCGGCCAGACTTAGTATTTTACTCTGTCTAACGTCAAACTATTTTACTTGTCTATGGGGAAACCCTGGGAGTTAATGGGTTAAGAAAAGTCCCACTTCTTGCAACAAAAGTTCCACAAAAGGGCAAAAACAATGATAAATAACACAGTATTGTTTCCATGCAAGTTAAGCACTTTAATAATTGATCCATGCTGTGATTAGGAATTTGAAAAGGATTGTGACAAGAATGAATACTAAGTTTAAATATTATGGTGTCCACCACAACAATTTACGAAAGCTAGCCATTTAGAATCAGTGCTTAACCCTAATCACGAGAGATCAGTGCCTAACCCAGCAGTTATTCTCTGCCTAAACAGAGTGATGTTTATCTGCCAAAACGGGTTGACATTTGAGGTTGTCTGGTATTGCCAGGTAACGTCACCAAACATTACACCTGTATATGTGTCACCCTCCTATGAGTAATAATTACAGATCTTACTCTGACCTCAAAAAAAAAAAAAAAAGGTAAAAAGGTTTGTGATGAAAACAAACTTACTTTTGATCAATGTCCATAAAACTTAGGTCCATTCTGTTTTTGGTACAGAACAAAGATGTCTTTAATCTTATCTCCAGCATGGAAGATGAGACAGTTTCCAATGGGGTACAAATCATGAAAAGACCATATTCCCTCCTCTCGCTGTCAGGGAGGGTCATTTCACGTAATCGTCCACTGCACCTGAATGGCTAGGGAACAAAATATTTAAAACTGCA
Source organism: Montipora capricornis (assembly GCF_036669925.1). Lineage (NCBI taxonomy): Eukaryota > Metazoa > Cnidaria > Anthozoa > Scleractinia > Acroporidae > Montipora > Montipora capricornis. The sequence continues at coordinate 19,895,040 of NC_090887.1, read as the reverse complement.
AATTATATTCAGCAATTATATTAAGTTAATCAGCTGTTATGTCATCATCATCATCATATCTTTATTTATCCTTGGTTTTAATAATAATAATAATAATAATAATAGTATTTATTATACACAAAAAAATAACTTAAAAACATCACTGAACAGCAGACGTGTTCAGTTCACAAATTTATAAAATTATCGACTTATCTAAAAGGTATGTAGTTCTATTGATAAAAATGCTTTTAAAATGTTCAGTCCTTACTCTTGGTATAATGAAAGAGTGGCCACTATTTCCTAAAACTCTATCCCTAGTTAGCAGTAAGAGGTGATAAAGTGGACTGTCGGGAGACTTGAGTTTCTCCCAAAGCTGGTGATCCTTTTCAAGCAAAATATTCAAAACTTTATAACATTCTTTAGTATAACCTAATTTAAAAGCTCTATTAAAAAAATTTATCAATACAGCTCAATGTTTTGAATCAGAAATGATTGTAATTAAGCCACGGAGAGGAGTTGCTTAACAAACTTCCGTAATACAGTTACGGTTCTTAGCTGATATAATATTTGAGTTACTGATAAGGTTTAGTTCAAAGTTGGAGCTTTTCAACAACTATCCCTTTAACATATCTATCTGGACAGGACGCAAAATTTGAAGCTTTTGATTCTAAATATATCTCCTGTCGGACTGTGGTTTTCATCCAACCTCTGAGGCGATTTCGTGGTAAACACTATCAGCAAAGACGAAGTATTACCGAATACAAATGCACTAATAGTTTCGAGTGGTACTGTACTTTAAGTCCCTTTTTGCTACTGCAACAACAGCAAAGCAAAAGATGGAAAAAGGTGGTGTAAGAGTCCCCCCCCCCTTCCTGGAAGGCCTCCACAGCGGCTCTACATGTGGGATTGTTGTTCAATTAACTGCTCTAGTCTGCTTTCATTCAAAAAACTGCAAAAACAGCTTTATTTCATTAAGTTTCTTACCTTGAAAAAGCCAGCACTTGTGTTAAGTATACATTTCATTCTACAAACAAAGGACCTCTCTGTCTCCACATCATCATCATCCTTTCCAAGCTCTTCTGTTAATTGGAAGAAAATATCACTCTCTTTATATCATACATTAACACTACTTTTACACAGCTATTTTTTTTACTCATCAGGTCCAAACAGTAATAATAATAAATTACTCTGTCCAGGGTTTGAATAAGTCTCAATATCAAAATCTGTAGGTCAGGTGTGCAGCTTGTTGAGTGATTGAAGGGGTTATTTTCCAACAAAACTGAAGTGCTGGGTGCGTAGGAAGACACAACAATTATTTTGGTTTTATCAGAAGAGTTACAGTGCAACTGGGAAAACGGTGAACACCTGAAGTATGTCAGGAATGTTATTTCTGTCCAATCATGCAACCAAAATCCACTCCCTAAACCGCTGAGTGCTTACTAATATTTGCACAGCAAAAATTTTGTGTTGGCTTTAGATTTTCCAGGTAACTGATTTAATTTGAACTAATTCTGTTCATTTAAGCTCAAAGACTATTCATAAAGAAACAGAACAGTGCATGTATTTGTTCTTTTACCAATCACTGCTTCTCCAAAGCAATTGTTGCTTTTCAACATGTGGCACTACCATGAATACCTGGTTAGAACGCTTATTCAGTTTGCCGTTTTGGTGTGTTAAGTGCTCAAACATGATTGGCTTAAAAACAATAAGCATTCCTGGCATATTTTAGGTATTCATGGTTTCCGAATTGCACTGTAATAAAGGTAAATAACCACTTTTGAGATGATATTTCAAGTGTTACCGTAATTTCCGGACAATTACCCGCACGGCAGATTACCCGCAGCGGTCTATTTTTGTCACAAGGGGAAAAAACGTTCAACAGATTACCCGCACTGGCCTATTGGCCCGCACCCCAAAACCGAAAAAATCTTGCTACTGTATTTCCGGGACAAGAACTCACAAACTTGGAGCGATGAATATTCCATGTTGTTGTTTACAAAGCAGAAGATCGATAGCATTTTCTGCTAAGAATTGGCTTTTAATAATGCAGCCTTAAACACTCTCCTTAGTCATTTCTGGTTTGTTTTGTTAAAACGACCTAAATATCCAATGTATTAACGCTAAGACTCGATAGAATACGAGTTGAAGGCCAACATCTTTACGATTGATCATTGAGCGCCATTTTGATAGGTTGAGAGAAAGTGTTAAAAATACCTGATGGGGTGGTAGTTAGGCATACCCAGGGGCAAAAGACCGGGCCTATATAAGAAGTCGCTTAAAACGGGAAAATGCTCTATTACTCAAGCCAGGGGTAGCTAGGAACATTTCACTGATGCGCTGAACAATCCAGCAAATTTTTCACTGTAGTTAGTGTTTTGTTTACACACGTGCCGACAATCACGTTCTAAATAATTATGCGGTGCCGTGAAATATGTTGGCATCTTGTTTTGTAGCTTTGAGCGTGCTTTCACAAAAAATGCTTTCAATCTTTCATATACAAAATTGAAAGGAGTGAAGGTGAGAAATGCTCTTAAATTAAGCGAAGAAAAAAGCAGTGAAATACAGTAATCACTTAAACACTATTGATTTGTTTTTCATTCATTTTGCATCGGCTTTCATTGAGGGCTTTTAGAACACTAGAATAAAACATCACACAAATCTTGAATAGGAAGCGTTTTTAGATTGAACTACGGTAACAAACAAGCTTGGCAACACACAAGTTTTAAGGAAGCATCAGTTCAATTAAGTAGTAAAGGTTTGAGAGTATTTAAACAAGATCGTAACAGATTTGTTTTGAATGGAAAAATTTGTGGCATCAGAAAATAAACACATTCGCATCTTGTTACTTTTTCAGCATTGAATTGTGTCTCACGATAAACTCTATCTTAAAATTGAAAAGGATGTGTTAAAGTGAGAAATTCGTTCTCATTTACTTTTAATTCGGTGACAAGTTGTGACATGGTCGAACGGAAAGATTATTGATTTTCATTCAATTTGCTTCGACTTTCATCGAGCAGTTTTACAAGGACTACGGCAAATAAAGCATCATTTTAAAGATGGAATCAACGAACGAGGCAACACACAGATTTGAAGGAAGTGTTGGTTTAATTATCCTCATTTTAACTTGTTTCAATCTGTCAAATTCTTACCTGAGATGTGAAAATTATCGCATTACCCGCACCTTCCTATTACCCGCAGCAACCGCGGTTTACTGGAAAATTAACGCATTACCCGCGGGTAATCGGCCGGAAATTACGGTAGCCTTTCAATCAATTCGCTCTCTGACCAGGGGCTAATGCTTAAAATGTCAGAAGGTTAACAACTGCGTTGCTAAGTGGAGGTTGTGACATCCGGGAGCTTCCACTATCAACAGCCAGCTCCAAGATGGAGACTGTACCCATGTCTGGCAAAACCTGATAACCCAGCCATGAGCCCACATGCAGAAGAGAAGATGGGCACCAGTCACACTGATAAACAGTGGTAGAGGGATGGGGGGGGGGGGGGAAGAAACCAATAAACGCTCCAAACAAAATGCTCCTGCTTCCCACCACATGAGTAAATAAGCTCTACAACCCATGAGCAATCTGCCACATAAGCAAATAAGAGAAAACCACTGACAACAACTGACGGCAGCTGCTCCAAGTTGTTAACTCTGTTAAATTGCACGTAAACTCATTTCACTTATCCTTATCACCTTTCTGGGTGGTTGACCGACCATGGACCTATTGTTATTCTTGAATGGAAGTAAAAAAAGGACTTTTTCAAAACAAATAGTACTCTTCAGCCTCAATGAAAGCAAGGGATCTTTGAACCTGTTCGGGTGATGCAAAACTGACTAACAACACAGTACAGCCCTTTTAACAATGTTCATGGACAGCATGTTTTCTTTTTTTACCTCCACTACAAGTACTTCCAGATTCAGAAACTGTTCCATCATTCTCATCATCAAGAATTCTAATTTTCTGTGTGAATAAAATAAGAGAACAAAACATTTCGTGCAATTCCTGTCGATATCAATGAAAATTGGTGTGACTTGTTCCATTTGTTTGAAGCAGCCACCAATAACAAATAAAAATTCCTCTAGCATCAAAATGTACAAGAAGTATCACTCTCGGGATCGAAAGAGTTCAAAGGGACAGCTTTTTTAAAGGACCTAAGCAGATGTTGTTAAAAGTAAACTTTACTGACGAAAATTCTGTTTAGAATAATATTATTTTCTGTATGAAAAAACACCTACTTAAAAAAAAAAATTAACTGGATCAAGAAAGTTTCATCGTAAGAAGTTTACTGGTTAAGGAACTTGGTGGACTGGATTAATGAAAAGTCTCTTACAGTCTGTTGACATGATATTATAGAAAATAAAAACGATTTTCTCAGGGAAAGCAATGTCACGCAAAGCAAATTCTTTGTCAAATACACTCAATATCAAGTTTGGACTAAAATATGCAGTTAATTCCTTAAAGTACAAAACTAAAAGAATTCAAAAAGTTACGTAATCGAAACACAAGTAGAGTGCCACATTATCAACTGAGGAAGTTTGCTATTCAAGGGGAATAACAAAACCTAATCATTGAGATGGAAGGAAATGATCAGAGATTAAATATATCTCATTATAATTATACTAAGTGGGTTAATAATTTCCTGTTGTCCTTAAGAATGTCAAAAACAAGCTGGGTTGTGTGAAAAGCATATTTTCCTTCATAATTTCAGAGATGTGATATATCCTAATAAGGTTTAATTCAACTTTCTTGTTTTGCATCTCATTGTTTTATTCAGACAACAACAATTAACTCAAGTGTACACGCAAAGTTCCAATACAAGATATCATTCCTCTAATTTCCACTGGCAAAATAATTCAAACGCCACAATGCTTTGTTTTTATGAATTTCAGGAATTAAAAAAAAAAAAATGAAGATTTTGTTAAGCAGTTTATAAAATAATGCATTCTAATTTTCCGTGATGCTTGTGACAAAAAGTCGAAATGAAACTTTTGCATAAAATCTAGACAACATGTATATAAACCATGTTTTCTTTCCTCAAGCAAATATTGGCAACAGATGCATCAAGAGAATATTATTTTCCATTTTGGTATCCAGATATAGATTACTCATGCAGTACAACTGTTATTAATAAAATTAATGTTTCCAAAAAAGTTAGTAAGGTGTCTGGGAGAACTTACAAGAACCACATCAAGGAGGTTGCTTAAAAACTTGGTTTTCGTTTAATTTATTTTCTGAAGAGCAATAATAATAATAACTAATAATAATAATTATTAACTGATACTGCTTTATCTGAGGTCTGATTAGAAAAATAGCTTTAACATGATCTACCCACAAAAAATTAATGAACTACGAGAATGTTTTGCCAGGCAGTGTGCGTGAGGGTAGTTCTGAGGTTGGGCTGTGGCTGACAACATTGCATTTTGACAATGTAAAAGAAGTTGTCTTCAGAGTCCAGTCAGCAACAAATATGCCTGATTATTGGATGCTAACGCTGCAAAAGAAATTGACGCTTTCACTCATGAGGTTATATTTGTCTTAGCAGAATCAAATAGAGTCATATCATTTGATGAATAGAGCCAAGCTACTGTACTGGCATAAATCACCATCATTGTGCCATTCCAATATCCAAAAGGTACTCCAAAATATCACTGATTTAACCCTTTTAATATCATTTCAGTAGTTCCTAATACCACTGTGTTATCATCATTGGGAATAAAATGGTTGATTACTTTCCTTTGGAGAGCTAAAGCTGTAGTGCTACTACTCAGGCCTATTTGTTGCTGACTGGGCTCTGAAGACAACTTTCTTTTAGGTTGTCAAAATGGAATGTTATTAACAATAATCCTCCTAAGGAACACCTTCAAACAGAAAACCCTACTTCACGTTAAAATTACAAAAGTTAAACCAGCTCCACGTTTTTAATTGATTAGCTGTGATGAATTTTTTTTTAATCTTTTCTACCATGAATTTAGGCTTAAAGAAAAGGATCAAGGATCAAACAAACACATCACCTACAGCTTGAGTAGCTTAGCCCACAGTGCAAACACCTTTGGGTTTATCCTAAATCACAGTCAATGGGTCCCCCAAGTCTCTGTGCAACTGCATGTCATGATAAGTCACTTCACCAGGGTTAGTGACCCCTACCTTCAGAAGGGAGCTGCCACTGGCTTTCAAAACTACATAAACATTTGACCAAATCCATGCAATTATTTTTGGTATGAAAAAGTAGTAGAGGTTTTTCATTGTGCTTTTGTGAAGATCACACACCCAAGTCATCTTATCACAAACAATAATTTATCTTGATATTTTGTTAAATAATCAGATTAAGGAAGCCCAGGATAAGAACTGTCTATGTTTTGTCTGACTGTAACAGGATTACTACTACGTTGCACTGATTTTAAGAGCTCTGAAACATAATTACACTGTATGTGCTGTGAAATTTGAACAAGAAGAAATTGCCTCATTACAGTTTTGCATTCAGTACTTAGAGATAGCGCATGCTGCAGCATAATAATGCAACTCCAAATGAAACTTTTGATTAAAGCAATCAAAGGGCCACCTAAATGGTATCAGGTGAAGACATGCAACTGAAGAATTAATTCAGGCTATTTTTCTGTACTCTGATTTGACATAATTCCCACAACAAAAAATATCTGGGATCTTGCACTATCTGCGTCAATATTTTTTCACACCTTCTCCCACCCAAGATCAGATTTCTAAAGTTAGTTTTATTACCACGAAAACATCCACACATCCACTGCGTCTCAAAAATATTGACTTTTCATACCTGTTCTTCTTCCTCTGGGAAAGGTTGTAGATTTTTCCTGATGAGATCATGGTCATCAACATGAATGAATCTCAAAAAATCTTGATGAATGACACTGGCCTAAACATAAGCGGTAAAGGATGAGTCACGCAAAACCTATGAGAGCACCCACGGTCAGAACTTATCTCAGAATATTGCAACACGCTTCTCCACCTCCCAAACCAGAAAGAGAAGTCCATTGCTTTTTGCACCTCAGGTCTTTTTGGTGATAGTACTGATTTTGTTTAAAGTGTTGCTCTATCTAACTTCCTCAAACTGCACGTCTCTTTGGAGAAAAATCTATTTCCTTGACGTTAAGCCTGGTTTTCAAGTGCAAGCATAACCGCAAACACAAGATGGTCATGTCAAGTGAAAACAAACTATAGTGCAAGCAAAAGCTTGCTTTGTCACTGATAATGATTATGATAATTGTCGTCGCAAGTACAGCAAGGACGCAGCTCAACAAGGTCGAACCGAAAGCATACTATGGTGCCTCTGGCTGCCGCTACATGGTCCATGTGTGACCTTGGAGCACAGCTTACAGCCAGCTGGAATCAGCTGTATGCTGGTTTTGGCTGAGGGGGGGGGGGGACTCTTGGAGCACAGTAGAGAACCAACAACAACTCTACCGACTTATGGCACCGGGTCCAGGAACCGAACCTGCCTCACACTGGTGGGAGGAGAGTGCTCTCACCACTGCGCCACCCCTGCTCCCCTGTCACCCTTCTTTCAAGGTTTAGTCTACCCCACTCTGACAGAAAAATATCAGTCTCTTCATTTCCAGCTCTTGCTAAACACCCTTGAGTCATGGCTGTAAATATATAATCAATGCAACTCTTTCCTCATATTCTAGATAGAGAAGATGTTGAAGATTATGTCTACCTGTGCAAGTCCAAGGTAGTCTTGAACTGTCTCTGATGCATAAAATACTTCAAAATCTCTCGTCAAAACAATGACAAAACCGTCTAATGCCTGAAACACATATCAAATAGATCAGAACATTTCCAACAACAAGAAAAGGAGTGTTCACAAGATCAGAACTTATCCCAGCCTCACCAGCATGATGGACTAAGGTTCCTACTTTTCCAACTACAATCTTGGACAAAATAAAATAAAACATTAGTAACCCCTTCCCCCAAAATCAATGATGAATCTGCACGCAAGTTGAAGCCCACCATTTTTTCATCATTAAAATTGGGGGGTGGGGTGGTATTTTGTTTTTCACTTGAAATGTCCAAGATTGTAGACTGGATCCTAGTTCATCAGAATTCCCTCCCCTACTCTCTGCAGTATTTCATGAGTGCATGTTTGTAAAACTGGTAAAAAAAGACAGGGTGAAGCTCAGTAACTTCCCCTATGAACAAAGCATAAATATCAGAGAAGGGCATGACTTTGAAGTTAAAACTATCTTTCGAAAAAATACATATACATAAATATATAGGGGCTACTTGGATTTCAGGTCAACCCATCTTTCCCTCCCTATCTAGTAAAAAAAACCAAAGTCCTTTAATTTGGTTCACTGCGCAGAGGGACTGCATGCTTGCCGATACACTGCTGTAGCTCAGCCTCTTTCCATGAAGGTAACACGAGTAAAAAATGCCAAATCAAGCACCAATTCCAGTAAACAAGACTCACATCTAAAAGAAGTTTTGAAAACACTCCATTGCCCTCAAATTCTCCATGCCCATCAGTAAGCTTTCCAACTTGGTTCTCTTCAGTCCACTGTTGACCTGAAAGCAATATTAAGACATACCACAGCAGTTGATGATGTTCTCTATTAATTCACTCAGCAATGGATCAGCTAAGGAAACACCATATTTTGTTGTGGTTACATGGCAAAGCTAATAACAAATTTTAATCCATCACTACACAGTTTTCATTGTCTACACTTATCATTCTACCAATGATGGTATGTTTTAACATACATGTAACTGATACATGTCTTAATATGTTCTTCATAATTCTGCGGAATCTCACCTTCACGCGCTAAGCGCCAAACCGTGTTTTGGTTTCCACCAATCAAATTTCTGAACATAGCGAGGAAGATCGACACCGCCTCCGGAAACTGAATTGGAGTTTTTGTTTAGTTCACAGCTTGAACACCATATTATGATATGTTTTTAGAAATTCTTCAGTAAAAAGATTCTTACAGATTCCATCGCTTTCCAAAGGCGTCAAGTTTGAATATACGAATGTACCATGGGAACCAAAGATGCTGATTGGTGGGTTAGTCATGCATCAATTGACTTCATTATCTGTCGTTGGCGTCGGAAGTTTGATTGATGGAAGCCAAAACGCAGTTTGGCCGTTTGAGAATGAATTCCGCGGAATTACAAGAAATGCAGTAACATTAATGCAAGTGGCTGGATTCTATGTTTCAAATTCTAAGACTTGTAGTCACTTAGTTCCAATACCAAGTGTGAGAAGAAAGGATCTATCCTTCATTTGACATCAAAAAGGTTCTATGCATTACTGTTTTGAAAGAATTCTTGATTACCAGGAATTTCACAGATAACTTCCTCTGCCCGAATCACTACATGTAACTTGGTTATGGGACAAATGACTGTCAGTCCAATCGTCTTTACATGACTTGCATGATCCGCAAAAAAAAAAGTGACATCTTGTAGATAAAATGACACAAAGAAACGTGTTTGGAATGACAAGAGACATTACGGTCGTTTTCACCTAAGCGTGGACACGTCACGGGGAAAACATGCTCTAACTGGTTGCAAACATGTCAAGTTTTCTCTTCAATCCTTCAAAGTTTGAGGGATGTTTATGCAAGTTTTCCTAGAACAGCAGCAAGACTGGATATCGAAGACTTTTCCTAAGAAATTGACCCTAATCTGATAAAGTACATGTATACTTCAAATTCCTTCAGTTAAACTATCGTACGCAAAAGTTTGCTGATGTTAACGGCTGCCAAACTTACACTTCAAAGAACACGTTTTCCCGTCATGTGTCCACGCTTAGATGAAAATGACGGTATTTTGGCACTGCAAAATTTTCAGGTGAGAGGTACCTTGAAGTAGGATGGCTCAAAGTTCAAAGCTACAAAACCTTTCATACCTTTGAAGAAATTCTTTGCCCTTAGGTAGCTGGCAGACAGTCTAAGGATTGACAGTTTGTCCAATTTCTGTATCACATCATGAGGAAATGGAAGTAACTTGGCAAGATTATCTAATTCTATGTTGAAGCGGTCACGGTGACGTTTGGAAGGATTCAATGACCCTTTGAGACTGAAAACATGAAAAAAAGTCATTAATTAGTGGTTGCCGTAGGAAATCTACAACTATTATTTTGAATGGAAGATGGTTGCTTTTACTAATACCAGCTTCACTCCCATGGCCGACTCCCTCTATAACAATAATAATAATAATAATAATAATAACAATAACAATAACAATAACAATAACAATAATAACAACAACAACAACAACAACAATAACAAAGAAGCTATTGGGAGGATGCAGTAGAGAGGTGCTGCGACAAATACAGAAATCTGTTTTTGTGCAGTAGTTCGAACATTGCAAGATCCTTCAAGGTTTTATGCTAGAGAGTCGTAAATAACAACATTCAGATAAAGAAAATAGGACTATACAAGATCCGACCTATAGAATCTAAATGACACTTTATTGTACTAGTTTTATTTAGTTTTATGGTATCTACAGAGACTACTTTTTTCGGTTGTACCACCTAGCTCATGGTTCAAATTCAGATTTGGCATCCAGATGTAGTATACTGCCCATAATAATAGCCTTTCTTTCATCACAGTAAAAATACACTAAGAAAAGGTGCTTTTCAAGTAGCCATGAGTAAAATACAAAAGAAAGGTACTAAAATAAATTACCTACCTCTAGCTAACTACAAAAAGAAGAATATATAACATAAAATTGTTCTGACATAAGGCAGCTTAAAGTGCAAGGAAGAGGCAGTCTCAGTGTCTGATGACAGCTGATTCCATAGAACACTCCTCTGTACTATAACTCTCTTGCAATTATGAGCATCAAGGGCAAGTGATAAAATAGTTATTATTGCTTGCACTCCTGAGGCCATAACTAGTTGTGAGTGAACACTTGGCAAATATAACACTCAAGCATTCAGGGAATGAACCCTGATACACTCCAAACATGATGGAGACGATTTGCTCCAGGCGTCTAGTTTGAAGGTTGTCCTAATGAAGTTGCTGGACATCAGGTTGTCCGTCAAAAGAGGAAGTAGCTATCACCCTGACAGCCCTGACAGGGCTCGAGACTAACTTTTTAGCTCACTAGCCTAGTGGCTAGTATCAGGTCTGATTCCACTAGCCAAATCTAAAGGTGTACAAGCCAGTATCGTCATACGCAGTTTCATTCATTTGTAAAAACTATCACGAAAAAAATTCCACATTTGCAACACAACTCATGCTTTTAGTAAACATTCTCATGTTCTCATGTCCATCCTCGCAACAGTGTCGCAAATATGCTGGAGTGTACAGCTTCCCGTATTTTTCTCATGAAACAAAGTTTTTGTGGCCAATTCTCACCAAACCGTTGCCAAAACTTTGCAACTCACAAAATGCACTGGAGTATGGAAAACACGGAATAAAGTAAAAAATGCACAATTTACCATTCCTAGTAAACGTGATAAGTCGTTCCACATTATCTCTTTCTTTTTTTTACTTGAAATAAATTATATTTGGATTCAATTTCTAAACAAGTATGTGACCTCCTTTCATATACATGTAACAACACTGCAAACAGTTTGCATTGGCTCGAACAAACACTGTCACTTTTTGCGTTTGTGTTTGTGATCCTGTTTTCCATAGGCATGATTGCTTTACGCAACTTGATCTCGTGTCATCGTAAGAAAAGGGTGCAAATATAAAAGCAGAATTAAATTTTGCGTCATGTTTAACTTCTTCTTATGTTGGAACTCTTGCAAAGAAGAAGAAGGCAAAGTGGAAGTGCCAAGAAGCATCACCAATTCTGGGTCCGATACATTTTCAAGGAACAGCCACAGCTGCAGCATAGCCAGTATCAAATTCTACTGTAGGAACTGGCTCTTTGTGATCAAGAACTTTACAACAGGTATATTTGGCGGGGTACTCCCTTACGATATTCATTAAATTCACACTGTTTTGAGGAGTATCCTCACTGCCACAATCATACCTGGACGCCATCTTCATTACTTATACTTGCCTCTAATTCGTGAAAAACGTATCACACGCACAAAAATATCATTGATTGATCGCAAACAATCAGAAACAGTTTACGATTGTGTTTCCATAATATTATCGTTGTTTCCTCGGTTTTGCATTGCTACTCGTCGCCAACAAAACGCAACAATAGAACATTTTCCATCTCGTGTCTTGTTTGCGATCAGAGGCGATTATTGGCCATTGGTTGTGGATGAACGTAAAAGGTATTTCCATTTACGCAAACTGTTTGTGATCAAGCTCCTTGAAAGTGCTTGCAATAATTGTTTGCGACAGAGTTATGTGCATATGGAATCAGCAGCCGAGAAGTTCCGCATGATTTCAAATGTGATTAGTCCTTCGTAACGTGGCGTGGGGAAACTGTAATCCACATTGGTTTCCTCTTCAGCTTTTTTTATTAACTTATCATTTTCTAAGGCAGTAAATGCCATAGAATCTGCTCACAGTTTTTGTTGTTAGTTTCTATTCTCTTCTTTTGCCTTATCAATAAGAAATAATTTTCATTTTTGTTTTCGTCCAGAACTCCACTGCTTCACAATATTTACTAGCCCCAATGGCTAGTGGAAGCTCCAAATCTACTAGCCAAAACTGAAATTTCACTAGCCTGTGGCTAGCTGGCTACCATTAGTGTCAAGCCCTGCCTGTTTTTCAGTCTTTGCAACTTGTCCAATAATGTTCTACCAATCGTGTCCCAAAAAGAGTCAAAGGCAAAGACGGGTACTGTACTCAGAGTAGACGGGTCCCAGCTTCTAGTAAAACCCCTGTACCAGAGGACACAGTTTTGCACACTTTGTCAATGTGTTTCGACCAGGAGAGTCTACTGTCAATTTCTAAGCCAGGATGTTTAGTGCAGAATCAACCAACCAATAATGGAACCTTGAGGAACACCAATAGTCAACAGCCCTTTGTTACATACGGCATCACCCACGGCATCACCCACCACACAAACCATCTTTGCTATTCTCAGTTTATTTAGTTAGAGTTGAAAGTTCATCAATTTTCCGAATGACATGAGAAGGTGACATGGAAAAAGGTTTGTGAACGAACAGAAATTGCACTAAATAGCTTTTCTAACTTTCCCCAACCAAAATCCTGTTAGCTGTCATTTACGCACAATTACGTCTATTGTTTATTCATCTCAAATCATTCAAAGCTGTCTTTTCACTCAATAAATGTTCTCTAGTGTTTAATTAAGGTCGGCTACCAATCATTTATTATTGTCTTGAGAAAATAGCTAGATATAGTTAATGAACAATTCCTTTTAAGTCACCAAATTACTTCCAAAATACACAGCTATGAAAGACACAACCTGTTAAAGGAAAAATGCTCTGTAAGTCTTGCTTATGTCCAGGGTCTTAAAAGGAAGAATGAATGGGGTACTAGATTTCAATGAACATGCTCTTTGTATGCAGATACTGGTGGTATACATGTAAATCTTGCCCTGGCCTCTGTCCAGATTTGTCTTTGGTGGTCATGAATTCCAGATCTACCAGCTGGACAGGAGCTTTTATAACCATGTTTACTTTCATTTTAAATAGTTGCCCACGCTGACTGTTGTAAAGCACATTTGAGTATTCCACTTAGAAACTATTTTTACAGTATCAAAGAAATGAACTTAAACTAAAGAGGGCATTTCAGCGGGATCAAGGCACACACCTCACGACAATGCACAAGCCAAATTAAAAAAAAAACTGATTGCAGTGAAATTCAAGTTTACACAATCTGTAAAAACAGTTATTGTTACAAATTTCAAGTGTTTTCACTTGGCTATGAAAACATGATATGTTGGTCATGTTGCTACTCATTCTTCATTGTTTTTTTTTTTAATTAAACAATTTTTTGGCCATTTTCTCCTTTCGTCAAATGAACCTTTAACATCCATCATAGACAAAACTTGTTTGTAAGTTGGTATTTTACCATCACTGATGATTTGTGAGCTCCCAAAAAGTCTTTAAAATAGTTTTTGGAATTCAAACATCAAAGGAATGTTTTAAGGGAAAACAATAATGTGGATCTGATAACTAACATTTGGCATATTTTGTTCGTGGCGTCACTTCAATCATGGCTTTATGGTATCCCGAAGTGAGGTTATCACATAACAATTTAATGATAAATATATTTTTATCTCAACATTGAAAGTATGCATAAAAGAAACAAAGAATCAAGTCATATAAGGATATCAAATGTCTCTCAGGCCACCTTGAAAGATGATAGACTTGTGTAAAGAGAGAGTTGTCGAACATTCCCTCTTGTTTAAGAAAAATAAAAATGAAACAACTATTGTCCAGACAGAAGTAGAGAAACAACAGATTCGTCTGAGGTTAAGCTCCTTATTCTTACCACTCTGACTGATAAAATATTATGATTTCTTATATTTTTGTGTAAATGAGTGTTTGGGTCAGTGAATATTGCTCTGTGAAATAGTTACATCGTAAATTTTTGAGGGCAAATCCGCGATGAGAGCCTTAGCTGTTTCCCCAAAGGAAATACCCTTGTTTCTTGGTACTTGGAAAAGTAATTGTTTCTTTGGCTGACATACTCAAGCCATTATTGCATAATTCAAATTCTTTGGGCCTACTCTTTCAAGTAGCTGTCAACACAACTTTTCATACTCAAACATGTCACAAATTGAGTTATGTCAAAATTTTTAACACGGAGAACAGTATCTGAATGCTTGAAGCATTTGTAAAACCAAAATGAAAGATAAACATCAAACAATTGGGAATATAGAAATGGTAAAATGCTGTGTATGCAAATCCACGTTTCCTACAATTTAATTGAGCTTAATGCTTAGCCTAACGGTTTTCCTATTTACGATTTTTGGATCGCAAACAGGAAGGTCAGCGAATTTCACTCAAATCAAAGAATCTGAGATAGTCTCAATGAATGCCAGATAGCATTGCCAATTCAACGTCTGACCTTGAAGGGCAGTGGTGAAACCGCAGTCATTTTTAATAGACACGAAAAATTATAAACAAGGAATAGTGCGTGGTGCTTTTTAGCGATGAAAATAACAAAAGCTGTTTATTTTTCCCCTAAAGTGTCAAAGTGGAAAAGGAATTTAAGCTACTAAGCTCAATGGGGTTTCCATACACCAAATAACACGCTGACGGACAAGAATTGAATCGGTTTGATCTTTCTTCAGACACAGTCACAGAAAGCTCGAAAGCAACGTCGATTTTACATTCTCCTTCTGAAACCCTCTCTGAAACCACTTATCGAGCTCAGCGAACCTCAAAAATGAAACTTTCAAGTCACAATTTGCATAAGAATCGAGCGCCACACACCTAAGATAAAAGACATGTGTATAGCCATGAAAATAGAAAATGGAACAAATTATTTGACAGGCCAGCTGAATATGCAAATTGCCTAAAACATTTCAAAAATGTTCAAAGGATGAGAGACGCTTTCGCGCTTTTTCAGTCCTCGCGAGCCCTTAATTTTCAAAGTATATCAATAAAATCGACTTTAGCAGATAATAATGTGAGTAGTTTCTAGCCAGTTGAGAAAAAGCAGCAAAAAACCGCAATAACACGCTTGAAATAATGTAGGCCGTCTTGCGAGTTGTTTTCCTCTGACATAAATTATTATGACCATGGAGGAGAAAAGATGTCGACCTGGGTGGACTCAAAATATGGAACGAATAGCCCCAAAAACATTATAAAATGCTTAAGGAGTCTTCAAAGAGTAAAAAGAGACAAGAATCACGTAATTAGGACCAACAGAAGGCGAGAGATTGCTTCCGTGCATCGAGGTAAAATCTCTGTCGATCATCTGAAACTCGCAAAAACACAAATACGGCGGGTACAACTCCACCGAACAAAAGCTCTAGTTCGCCACAGCAGGAGCACAGAGTTGAATAAATCACGACCACGACCTTAAAAAAAGTTGATTTATCAAAAAATAAAAAAGGTTAGCATAAATGAGCGGGAGATTTCTTAAGGATGCAAGCATCGTCAACAGAAGTTTGCCTTATGAAGATGGAATGCTGTCTTTGCCTCCTTTGATAGTCCGCATCTACAGCGCGCACGAAAACTACTTTTCATGTTATGTTGTCTCTATTACATGAAAATTATGGATCGAACATTTATTTCTTTCGCATTTAAGGCTGTAAAAGTATGTTGTGCTGTCAAAGGTCACATCACTCGCAATACACCACTTTATAAGCGGCGCCACGGAGCATCAAATATAAACTCAAACTTACAAGAAGGAAAAATTTCTCGCTAACGGGCAGTATGAGTGTCTTTACTGAATACAAATGTTCTTTTCGCTTGGAAATACTAAACTCAAGATTAAGGTGGCAGTCATTAGAGAAATGGAAACGAATCAATTCGAAAAAAATTTAAGGTTTTCAAGCGGGATTTATGACAATACTTCAGTGTCATTTCCACGAATAGAATGCAAATTCAACCTTCAGCCAAGGTGATTTAACTGACAGAACTCGAAGCGGTGAATTTAGTCATTCATCAGTTGGTGAAATCGCTGACATGAGCAATAAGAAAAACTAATGTCATGAAAAGTTGTGGGCGAAAAATGTAACACAGATTTGAAACGCTAGCATTCACAAATGCAGACCGGAAAGGACTTTGTCATACATCGAACTTTACTATCTTCTATTAAGAATGGGAGACTAAATCCGCTCAAGGAACTCGACAGCGAACAGATAAATTGTCAAATAGAACATGGCTCTCAAAACCGTTTATCAATTGAAAATCGTAATCGAATGGAATCTGAGTTTAAGTGGTTTTCGGTTGATCAAGATTTGAAAGGGCTAGACTTCTTCTCGTCGAACACAACACCGACGACTTAAAACAACGTTTCCTCACTTCGGGAATTTAGTAAAGATCTTTCGGACTCAGAGAATTTGCAAAACTACAAAAACGTGGAAATTTCCACTGGTTCGCTCAGCCTTTTGCTGATGATTGCTAAGAGAGGCAGGAGAATCCTTGTTTCTCAGCTACCATTGCAAATGTGTGCTCCGAGTTGAAAAAAATCTTTATCTAACAGCACTTATTGTCGTCTTCGATGAAAGCACGAACACTCAATTTATATAGCAACGACCGCATCGCTTTTTATGACACTTAAATCGTAATATTCCACTCAATCATACCTTGATGAACTGCGCTTCTTTCTTTTCGCTGTACTCATGTTTTCTTCTGCGATGAAAATTTACAATTCAACAGCCCCCCATAGTTCGCGGCCGTTCTTTCACGGTCGAACTCTACTCTCGCCGGGTTTAATGCTCGATCTGCGTGTGTTTCCAGACGGATTGATGCTCTCAAATAGCGTTGAGATAATCTAACACAATAACCACTAGTCTGAAGTTGGATTGTGTTCCTAAACAACGCTCATGCACATCAGATGCGTAATGCGATCGAAGCCATGTTCGATGGTAGCCTTCCCTCGCCCGGTACACAAGTACAAAAAATCGTGCAGAAGATTGAAGCACAAAAGCCCCTCACTGATTGGTCACTTGCAAAAAGAATAGGTGACGTAACTGTCACAGCGGAAATTTACATATGTGCAATAAAGCCTTTCCTCGCACATTTTAGTCAAAATATGAGATTTCAACAATTCCTGTCTCAAATGCGTTTTTTACCATGGATTTTAAGCGGAATGATGAAAAGTGAATGTCTGTAGCTGCGGGGTCACCCGATAATAATTTGAGACTAAGGACTCGCCCTCCCCCCCTCAAAAAACTAACAATATGCCTCGACGTTCTCCTTTGTTGATTTATTGTTTACATGAATACAAAAGTGGCCAAAGGAAAATCACTTTGCATTGTATTGAACAGCAAAACCACTTAAAATGTTCTTTTTGTCAAGAGCTTTCCTTGAATCTTAGCATTCTTTTATTTTGCGTGTTCGACGCTTCTCAAGTTCGGCCAATCATGAATGGAAGGTTTTCATTGAAAACTCTTTCGAAGCCATTTGTGGCCAAAGGGTAATTAGAGCAAACAGCGGGATAAAATAAAAAGGGTTTATGAAATTTTCCATCTTAACAGTGGCTTGGCATTGTACATCGCCCGTTGGTTGAATGAACTAAGAATTGTTTTTTAATGGCCAACCACCGTCTCTCACAGTTTGCCACTGCAAAAATGAGAGCAGGGGGTAGATTTTTCATGATACTTCTGCACGTTTCACAAAATTGGTCATGTCTCTTTTTTTTTCCAGACTTTAAAAGCTTATATCAAAACCCGTCGTAAATCTTGTTATTTTGTAATATTGTGAATTTTCTGGCAGGTGGTCCATTGAAAAGAACTTGTACCATGTACGTAATCCTCCGCGTGCTATATTTTATAATTCATTATGCGCTTTTCTTATTTTTGCCATCTTATAAATAAATATATCCACCTAATGACTTATTCTTATCTCTTTCCTTTAGTCAACCACAAGCTTTTGAAATGTAGTGGAACATTTTATAGATAGCTTTGCCGAAAATAGTTACGGTGTTAGGCTGTCGGTAACCTGTGCGCTTCCAGGCGACGCTAATGTCGCAAAATGTTTCCTTTTGTCATGATGTGTGAAAAAGATGTTTCCAAGTTTAATAGTTTAAACGAATATTTTACGCCTGGGAAGAACATTTCCGACATTTTGTCTCCTTTTAAGAGCTGTTTGGAAGAAATTCCATCAACGCATTTGGCCAGGAGCAAGCGGGATTGAAGATTTTCACGGTGACAGTAATAACGTTCTCAGTTCAAAGGATGAAAACATGTCAGTGATGTTAAATGAATATCTTAGAGCGTTTATGTTATAAACGCTTGTCGTACATGTCAAAAATATAACATGGCCATTCAAAAAACACTGACTGCCCATTTACTCTGTAATTCATGCGGACTATATTCAATGTATTTTTAAACATGTTCTCTTTGTGTTGTCTTAAGAACACAAGATCTCAATTTCGCTATTATTGTTTCACTTACGCCGAGTATTGAAAAAAAAAAAAAAGATAGACAAGGTTACGTCGCACTTTCAATTCCCCGGTTCACAGAGCAAATGGCGACATCTTTAATTAAGGTAATTTTCTTTACATAAGACTTGACCATTGTCTTGTATTCTTCAGAATTCGAAGTCTCGGGTGTTTTGGCCACAATGTTTAAATCCTTTCAGTTCACTGGTGGAAACTAAATCAAGGGTCAGTCAATACGAATTTCATCAGCGGGGTAGCAGGTATACCATGTTTCACTTTGTTACGAACAAAAAAAAGAAGCGGTCAAAGAGAGTCATGTCAGGTAACCTCCTTTATTGATATCTTCGCCTACACTGTATTTGCCTACTGATTGATAAATTAAAATTTCAGTTTTCAGACAACAAAACCGCAGAAAAAGATAATTACCATCTCTCACTCTTGACAGACGGCTGGTACACTCTAGACAACATTGTTTTCCATTTTATTTGACGGGAATTGAGCCAGCTGTCACCCACGCGCAAGTTTCTTCCCTACCCAAGAACTTATTTGAAGGGTGGGTCATTTTTTAATTATGAATTCTCTTACATAATTATGCTTTTGGTCTAGAAAGTAGTATTCTTGATCTTTTTTAAATGTATGGAACCTTTTTTATTTGCAGTTGGTTTACGATTACGGCTAGGGTTGGTTTTGGGATCTTTTCAGCTTATATAGCGACAAGAAGTTTTTCTTGTCATATCTCTAAATTTTTTTCACCTTCGATGCTACTCTGATCTCCGCCCCCCGCTCGCACATGGTGTACTGCTCACCATGTTCTCGTCCTATATTTCTTCTGCAAAACCTTCTCGGTCAGAAAGAAAAGAAAGATTGAAAAAAGGGTTAAAAAGCTATAAACACTCCTTTCAAAAGTGATTAAATGTGGGTAAATTTGGGCAACTTTTAGGGGTTTAATATATTTTCCCAGTCTTTGAATAAAACTAAGTTGCGGCAACTTGTACCAAATTTTTAAGCGGTTCAGGTGACACTAGATTTCACTAAGACGGGATTTCAAGGATGAAAGCAGCCACTTGGTTGATTTCCCCCCTGGGTTGAACACGTGCACAACACAAACTTTGATTACTTTATCAAAAATTCATCCGGACACAATTTTCTAGAAATGAGATTAGACTGATTAACTAGAGCACTCTAAAAGCCACCGAAAGTTTGAATTTATTTAAAATGATAATTGAATTGAAAAAAACTAGTTTTTATCCGCCTTTGGAACCCAGGGGCAACGAAAGGCCCAGAAATGTGAATTGTGAGTCCGGAACGCAGCTGTTAAGCGGCTTTTATGATTGGTATGTTAGCTACGCCATGCAGATGAGGCCCAAAAGGCCGAAACGGCTGTCCATGGCTGCTAATTGACGGGTAAAATGGTTGTGCGCATGCGTGATGTGTTGGCCACACCGGGTTGTTACCGGGTTGGTGTTAGCGTGTGTCATCTTGCTTTTATTGTTGTTACAAAAAATCTGCATCGGAAACCATACCCTAAACTATCCTAAACAAAACTGACCGAGACCGAGAGTTTGAGGCTGCACATTTTGTTTGTCTCGAGGTTCTATACCACACTTAGATTTTACTGAGAAATGTGATAAATAAATTGTCTGTCGCGTCGAAGACAACAGCACTCGTTAAGTCGAGATTAGGCTGACTTTCATATCCAATGGTTCATGTTTTATGACTAACTGCAGTCTCTCAGGAATGGTGAAACCGAAAGGGGCCGTCCAATCTGGCAAGATAACTGAAACTAGTGTATTTTCACTTCTCTTTCTTATATCGAGCCATTTCATCATTCGACACCGCTTAATCGGAAGAAAAATGTCATAATGCTTACTTATGCATTGACAAACTATTCAGTATGGTTCAACTACCAGCACCAATAAATCAATTCTGACCACAATCGCCTCCAGTCCTACGTAAATTATGGTATTGTCGTAAAGAATCAATATTGGCGTTAACTTCAGTGACCCTATGCTAATGAGTTGATGAGCTGCACGTGTTTGACGTCAACCCTGCATGTTGCAAAGGTCATTTTGCACGTGTAAAGTGACCAATGACAAATGACGATAATAACCTTATCCAGACTGACAAGCTGAGTTGGTTAAAGTATTGGCATAATCTAAAACTCCCTTAACCTACTTGTTACAGAATTAACCTATTCTAAAATCTTCCTGTAACTTGTGGTTTCTTGGTTCGTGTCAGTCTGACCACGATTTGATGACAGCGTGACTGACCCCGTGACTGTGCTGGTGTAACGTAAATATCAAGATTTATCGCCGATAAGAAGTTTCAAACTAATGATCCTAATCCGCTGTAAAGTCAGCCGAAGCCCGGTTTGACGAAAGATATGTGAAAAGTGTTTTGTCTTGTTACAGTTAGGTTACATGTTAGGTACAATGCCTTTGAATTTGATTGTTACTGCCTGGTATGAAGGGGTGAGGAGGTATGCGTCAATTGTTGCTCAGAAAAAGCTCTCATTTGTTTTCCCGAAATGTCCTATCTGCACGTTCTCCTGTTCCCAAAAATTCGTATGTGTCCTACAGTTCTGTCCTCTTATATTTGAGGTTTTCATGTAAAGTTACTGAAAGCCTGAGGTTTTGGCACTCGTTCCAAGCTCGTCAGAGAAGTTTACATCATACTCACCAGGCCGGATGGAGAAATCCAGTGGTCAATGGCATTTTTCCCACATAAAAACAAATTATTGGAAATTCTCAGAAAGTCAGAAAATGTTAAGTTTGAAAATTGATCAAGTCTGTGAAACAACAATTCCTTTTTTTCCCTTTAAGTAAATTACTATGATCCTTTTGTTCCCTAAAGTCCCTGGGTCTCCTCAATTATTAACAAGGCACTGGAGGACTCGAATAAAAAAAAACCAATGCGCTCGATTTTCAAGAATATTCGATTTTGATGAAAGTGTGTAACAATACAGGCACTTGAAAGTCGCATTTAAATGTGTACACAAAGTCTGTTGAAATATTGTGAGCTTAAGATGCTAGAGCTCAGTGGTCTTCTGGGATTTCTGATCTCTCTTTTGACAACGGCCATAGTTATAATTTCAGCTGTTCCCAAACCTTTAACTCAGAAGCACTGCCACATTTGTGAAACACAACAAAACTTTGTTCAACGGACACTCGTAAATTCGTAATCGGTCACTTGTAAACTGGATGATTTAGTTCAACCAGCTTCGGCCGTCCATAATTATAATACCAGGTATGCCACGAATCAAAACCTGTACAGGCCATTTTGATGGCCTAGCAAGGTTTAGCGTAGTGGCATCACAGACCTGCTACAGTTTAAAAAAAAGGAATACGAACTCTTTCTACTTGACAGTTGGGCATGTAATTAATTTAGCCAAATTTGGCTGAATTAATAAGACAAGAGCGATTGAATGTTTCTATGATAAAGATGTGCAGTACTACAGTGGAATACAGATTGAGATTCTAGTTAATTGATTACTGATAATCTTAAGATTTCCTTTCTCTTTTGTCCTCTTTTGTCATGTTTAATACAATGTATAGAATTTGGGCTTCGTCGCCACATCGTCTATAGGTGTTTCTAGCAGCAATTTTTTTTTCAATTATGTCAGTAACGTAATATCATTTTACATAATATTATTATAGCTATCCTTTCAGATTGTTGTAACTTACTGTAATTTATTTGTTTTCTTTCTTTTTTTTTTGGTAAGTTTTATTTTTTTTATTCTTCCTGTTTTTGTATTGTAGTTGAATAAGTGTGAATGAAATGAACTTGAACTTGAACTTGGATCAGTCTGCTCTAACTAAGGCTACGGTCTTTATGCTTCCCTATGTTTCCGGTAAAGTTTCTGGCTAAACTCTTAAAAATCCGTCTACTTATTTAAATGTGAATATAGTGCATTTTATATGCCTCTTTCGCAACGAAAAAAACGTCATTGAAATGTATCAAAAATATACAGAGGCACTTATGTCGTGAACAAATAGATTTTGCCAATGTTGAATTCACCGGACAAAGCCTCTTCAAAATGACACGTACTCACGCCTTAAGCTTAAAGGTCCGGAAATATCTCTATGTTCATTTTTCGTTTGAGCTTCAAGTTTTTATTTAACTTCGTAAATGCCTTAATTAATTTCCTTGATGCCTTCCGTTGTACCTTGCACGGGCTGGTAAAATAAAATTAAAACTTGATTTAGTACTAGTAGACAGAGACCGAAGAGGTCGGTTGAGTCTCTTGAACGCTCGCTGTTATAGTTTCGCCTGAAGGAGAAGTCAAAAGCGATGCACTCAAAAACACTAACATCCTTCAAGAGTAGTAGGCGGGGCTGAAAAGATGTGGGGGGGGGGGGGGGGGAAGCGAAAAAAAATGATTTTAAAAGTGGGGGGAGGGGAGGGGGGAGAGGCTGAAAAATTAACGTCAAAAGGGATCAGGCGAAATGTGAGATAAGGGAGTAACAGGAAATATTTTACAAACTTTATCACGACAAAATAGATATTAAAACACCTACCAACCCTAACCCTAACCCTAACATTACTGATGCTGCCTTATCGGGTTTTGTGGCCAGCCCAAATCACCTCAAACAGAAACAAATGCTTACGATACTGCAACACTGAAGGAAGTTGATTTTCCATCTTTTCCATGCCAGAAGATAAGATTTCTTTTATGCATTTTATTTCTCCTAGATAAAAGCTGTAATACTTTACGTAAATTGAGCATACATGTTTGTGAGTTTAAGCCTGCTTGTGCATTGATTGAAAAAACGAGCAATATTCGAAGCACTTATGGTGTAAACAAAAGCTTGAACAAAAAAATGAAAATATGATGTGTGTAACGCGCTCTTATCACTGTTGAGTTTTATAGTCAAATCACGGCTTGAACCCTCGACCTTCAAAACCTATCGTCAGTTGTCACTGTTATGTAGTTTTGGAGCAATTTATTATATATCTTGTTAACCAAGATTTAAAAGGTCACTAGGAAACAGTAGCAGACCATGAAAGAGTCTCCTCCATTTCATTCATTCAACACGAGAACCACCCCCTCACGTACAAAAGGTTGGAAACCATTTGAAAGT
>NC_090887.1:19846067-19866067 GCF_036669925.1 Montipora capricornis | reverse complement strand
CCAAAGAGACAAGGGCTCTAGAGAGGTGTTCTCATACACTCTCCACATTTTTCCTTCTTCGAGGACTCACGGAGTCATCAGTGAAAGGAATAAGACATCCAATCATTTCAAAAAATTTCAGACTCTAACAACACAGGAAAGGGTTGCAGAATCACATAACAAAGGTCGGAGCAGCGCAAAAATCAAAATATCTTCAGAAATAAACTCTGAGGTCATCTTGTACTTGTCGTCTAGACAATTCATTTCCGATGATCTCTTCTTTATCTCAGCATAAACCTTTTTGGTTTGAAAATTGTAAATGGCTATTGTGCTGATAAGTTTCCGCAACAAGAGATAAGAATCTGATCAAATAGTACAAGAAAAAAACATGGCGGAAAAACAGGAATGTACGACTTCCATGGCCTAAGGGTAAAAAACCAACTGGACGAGTCGTCACGTTCACTCATGCAGAAAGCCTCTAAAAAACATAGTGGTAGTTATGATAAACAAGTTATCGTTATTCGCTTCTATTCTGTTGTTAAGTGAGACTGACAGACTCCAAAAGGAATAAAAAGTAACTAACGAAGACACGCGTGGTTTTCTCGCAATCCGAACAGAATATAAGCGCCCCAGAAAGGATACTAAACGAGAAGAGTCAGCTGTAGCACAAAGAGTCAATCGAATCGATGCCCGCGAGGGCGAAAAATTGTGACAGTCGACTGAAAACATTAACTCCACGCGGAAGAATAAGAACATTGGGATTGTCTGGCAACTGGTCTGATACCAAAAATAAAACATTAACGTATAAAATATAGTTTTTTATCACATGACATAAATTAATATTTTAAACTTAATAACGAAGTTTACTTAGTTACTGCGGATATTAAACTAAATTTACTGCGGATAAAATTTTTCTCTTTTAGATAAAGCAGGTGCCACAACAGTTCGTGAGATACTTTCGAATTTTGAATACACGTTGTATTTGGGAGGCTAAAAACATCACACCCACTTGGGCGGAACTTTCTTCCTTTTCTCACCGGGTGGTCACAATCGCCGAAAGCGAATTTAAAACTCCTATCTCTTCACTCTACACCCGGAATCCTTGCGAAACGTTGTGTTATCCTGGAGAAACGTTTTGAGCTATTTAAGATCTTGGACAGAAAGAAAAGGAAAAAATAAAGCGGTAAAATTCAAAGATCTACTAAATATGGCTTACTGGGGAAATGAAAGTCATGAATTGAAAAGCGCAAATCTCCAGCAAAAACATTGTCAAGTGTGAAAACCTTTTAGAGGACCAAAAAACTCTCTAAATTCCGGAAATTTTCAAGATCATTAATCATCTTTTAGTGTACAAATATTTTCTAATCTGATACTTTTAGTCAAATCTATCAAAACATCGTAAATTATCACAAATTTATTTACAATCCAAAGCCGTTTAAAAGCAATCCGGAAATCACTCCCTCTTAACCTTTCTTTAGTTTTTTCCTATTTTCCACGCGAAAATTTGAAAATATCACGGAAAAGAAATTTCACAGAAGATAACCTTCGTTTTACATTGAACGAAAAAACTGAAAAAAATGGAAAAAAGGAAAAGTTAACATGGATCTTAGACCAAACTTAGAATCTTCCTTGAAAAAACTTAAAAAACATGTTCAAAAACAGAGTAAAATCAAGCATGAGCAAATGTTATAACAAATAAGCCTGCAAAAACAGTTCTGACTTGCAAAGGGACTAAGGAAAAGTCTCAGAGAAACAAAAGAGACTGGGACTAGTACAATCAGCGGTTCAATACTGCGGGTTCATAAACATTTTTCCAATATGGCGGACAAACAACAAACTGAAAGTTACAAATTTTATGTTTGAATATGTCGTTTTTTAGTCGATCAAGGCGATCAAAGGCTTCTTCGTCAGAAAAAGGAACATCTCAGAGATCTGGAGAAAATATTCAAGAGGCTTTGGTGAGTATTTAAAGCCTTTGGGCGAGCGTAACTCACCGGCCCCTGGGCGATTATTAAGATTTTAGACCTTATTATCTTTCAATGGAACGTCTACAGATGAAACTGTCGAACCCATAGACAGATGTTTTACATATGGAATTAAATTCACTATTATTTTGGAGATACTAAAGTTGGAAATGCCTGATGAATTCTTCTAAGTAAAGATTAAATATCAGAGGATCAGAGAGCAAACAAGCAAGATGCTTATTACAATTCTAATTGCGGATAGTCGCAGTAGAATTTCTTGACGAAATAAAAATCACCACAGTGCCTTTTCATTGTAGTTTTTTTCAGACAATATTAGTCTTACTATTGACTGAAACGTTTCCATTAATTTCTCTTCAATCTCAATAGGGCCAACACACCAAAAGCTGCAGTGATGTGGGCACATCTTTGTTCAGTGGGATGACATTTACAACTCTTCCTTCAACCACAGCCAGCAAAGACCTAACCTTGATGGGTCACTCTGAATTATTAATGTCATCAAAAGAGCAAAGTGCTCCAACTGAAACATCCCAGGCAACTGTACCAGATGTCATTAATTTCCATGGTAACCTCCTGAAACTTGCCCGCAAGAGTAATAAGAGTGTGATACATACACCTTTGATTAGGAGCGCACGTAGTGTAGGGGATATCGTGAGCAAACCGCATCTCAGCGCTCCGAGTTCGAATACCATCTACTGCACTCTAAAGCTCACTCAGCTTTCCATCCGTTTGCGGTGGGTAAAATGAGTACCAGTATCACTGGGGACAAGTTGTGCATGCAATGGGATTGGAGTAGTCCCCACCCCTAGTGTAAGTTTTGGTAAAAGTTAAAGAAAAAGGAGCCTTTGGGTAGTGGTGAACAAAACACTGACCCCTAGTCCATGGACTACCCAAATGTACTACCCTAAAATGGACTAACTCTTAAAAATACCATTTCAAATGAGTGCTATTGAAAGAACTGAATTGATTTTAATACTTACATTGCACTTACCTTGATAATTTCACTTCACTTAGCGTACATGAAGTAATCAGCCATCACAACAATAATCGAAAGCTAACCTTTTTAAAATGGGTGCAGTGCTTAGACTTAAATACTGTTGAACAATGCTGTTTAAAATGGGTGTTGAGTCTTAAGTAAGCACTATTTGAGATGCTGCTTACACATAGATCAACAGTACTCATTTGAAATAGTATTTTTAGGGTAGTCCATTTGGGTAGACCATGGACTGGGGGTCAGTGTTTTGTCCACCACCCCTTTGGGTTGCCTTTGACTTAGGTTGGCCTCTTGTCTTGTTGATTATGTCAAAACATGTTTTACTCATTTGCCGAAGTATTTTTTTAAGGCAAGAGAGTTAAATCAGAAATATTTTTGCAACACTGTTATGAACTTGCCGACAGAATACTGTGGATGAGGTTTTTCAAATGATACAGATACTACAGCACATTTTTGTTGGCACAGTTTGGTATAGTAAAGTCTTTATTCAGCGAGGGTAGCACAAAATAGCATATAAATACTAACAAACTAGTGGCCCTAAAACTAGTGACAATTGTTTTGAGATCAAAAATGAAATGCTCATTTATGTCCTTCAAAAGTCTCTTTTTATGGTTGTGGGTTTGTGATGTTGCCAAGATTCCATTGCATTGTTGGTTGAAGATCCTCTCACAGGTGAACAGACTTAGTGTCTTGTCTGTTTTCTTTCAGCCAATCCAGATTCAAAACTCCTGCCTGAACCAATTCAGCCCATACCAATCAACATTTCACAACAATTTAATGAAGTGGCACCAAAGAAGAAAAGAACTCGGCATATTGTCAGGCCTGGGTATGCAAGACAGCCTGAAGCTAAGGCTACTTGGTAAATATAGTATAATTAATATTATTGTACTCATATCATGACTATTCTTTACTTTGTCATCATTGGGTAGACATCTTTTGTTTTTTACCAGTAATCCAAGTACATGTACTTGACAACTTTTATTACTTGTTCCATTTAGTAACCTTGGTGGAAAGACTTCTGATGTGACTGAAGAGAAGTCTTGCAAAAATGCAGAACAAGAAGATGCTGCCAAAGAAGGTTGAGAGAGTTGTCTAAAAACTGCTATTTCTTTGACTATGAAGACATTTTTTCCGAAGGCCGAGTTCAGAGCAATACATAATGCATAATTTCTAAAAAAAACTCCCCGTAGGTTTGAACGCAAAAATTAAGGACCACTAGATTTTAGCTTGTCTGTTATTAATAATTATTGCCTTCATTTTTTAACCTATAAGAATGGTTTGAAGAAGTTATGTACCATTATTTTATTGCTCTTAATTCAATCCCAATTTTGTGGAATAACTATAATATTTGAAAAAGTTGTCTAGGGATCTAGTACTATCAGTAATTGAGTAAATGAGCTCTGTTCTGTAAGTCACACTTAACTGGACATGCCCAAAAGACATGAGGTAATGTTTCCATTATGATAATTTAGTGTATCAAGGTTGTGCAAAGGGAAAAAATTTTACCCAGAGCAATGGGTAATTAATGCCCCCTTAAGCTACCCTTTCATCTGGAGGTAAAGAATAATTATTATTATTTCAATTAAAAATAAGAAAGCTACTGTGTTTACTCGATTAAACACTGCAGATGGAAGGAAAAGAACCAATAAACCCCGCCCTCGAATAAATGCCTCACCCAATCAGAAGAATACCACATTTATTTGAGGATTGTAAGAAAAAAACAAGTACATGTTTAATTTTCTAAGCATTGATTTGACAGTAATTACTGTTCTAACTCATAAAAGCAAGACATTGGAACTTGAAACAGGTTTCTGTTTTAAATAATATTTACAAATGATCTACTGTAATTGTCGTCCGTGATTTAAGAAATATGATTTTGAAATAATCGCTGTCCTTGAATAAACGCCTCCCTTGAATAAACACTGCATCGGACATGCTCAAAATTTAATATACGCCGCAGTGTTTAATCAAGTAAATACGGTATTCTTTTCTATAATGCCTTAGAGAGGATACCTTCATAACATCCTTTTCATTTGGTTACCTGGTTGCTTATTAGGGCTTTGTCTCCACTTTTACTTGAAACCATAAAATTCCTGTCCATGTGTTACTTTGTCATCCAATCTCACTTTATGGCTCAAAGTGTTAACTGTATGTAGACTTAAAGACTTAATACAGTTAACACGGAGAGCCTCTGTGAAGTTATTAACTTTATGGACACATTCTCCTGTGAATATAATAAACCACTACACTTATTTATCTGGAAGTTCCATGTCAAAGGATCATACAGTTGAGCTAAAATATTTGTCCTTTCTTACCCTACTTTGCAGTTGCTGGAAATACTAAAATTAGTCTGCAAGATCATGTCTCCATCTCTTCACCTCCGACTCCATTGTACTCAATAGGAACACCATCATCATCAGAAGAAAACGTGAACCAAGATCATGAGAGATCTGTGGTTACCAGCAGCTTTGTAGAAATGTTAAGTGAAGGATCCACAACAGATGATTTGGATTTAGATATTCAAAATCAAGGCGACAGTTATAACAACCTGGAGGAGGTTATAGACACTTTTAGCATTGGAACTGGATGTCAAAATGATGATTCAGGACCAGAGAGATCTGACAAAAACTTTGAGAACTCTATGCCTCAGGAATGTGAGGAAACTGATTGCTGTTCAGAACTTGATACCAATTTTTCTGACGTGCTTAACCATCCTCTGGAATCATATGTTATGTTGGATGGTGCTTCCTCCGTAAGTGACAATGTTGCTCATGATGGGTTTGACAGACAAATTGTAGAATTGCAAACTGACCTTGAGTTAAATGAAGCTGATCTCAAGCAGGAACTATGTGCACCACAGTTAGTGGATAACCATGGATGTGCCACCTGTGTGGAGGCACCTGTATTAAGTGTGTCTTGTTGTGATGAAGGCAACTATACTAGCTTCAGCAGCACAAACAAACTTAGCACCATATTGCAATCAATTGACTTACAGCTGGCATCTTTAAGGTTAGGAAAACCTGTTTTAAGCATAACTACAGTATCTTTTGTGTTCATGACTTGTTCCGAGGGCGAGGGTCGCCAGAAAGTTTCTGGAAAATATCAAGTCTTGGATTATTTTAAAATTGGTTTTCAGTATGAAATGTCACCACAAGATATAGTTGGACATTGTCTAGTTTTAGGCAAAGACTATATGAGACACTTTCTCTCTGAACATTTGCAGAGCTCCTTGATGTTTCAAGAAAAACAAACAAAAAATACTATTCTTTTTATTGCACAGTAATTTTGCTTTCATTATTATTGTCATTATCACAAATCATTCTTGCAAAATAATGACAAAAAAAACGTGACAAAAACGTTTTAACGAAAGTTAATATATATGAAAGCCATATACATGTACACTTGAACTGTGGAGAGAATCAAGTTAAGATGCTGATCATTGCAATAATTAATTAACGCTACTTGAGCAGAAACGAAAGGAAAGCCTGGAAAAAAACTCACATAATGACCAGCTTCCAGATGCTTGATAGCTCAACTGGTAGAGCAGTGAGGGGTTTGCTCTTTAAAAGGCTTGCCATTATCAACAGATTTTCTGGCTTTTTTCTGGGAACCTTAATTGTTTCTTTCCATGGAATAAATACAATAATAATAATTATTATTAGAGCGGTTTTTAATTGAGTGTCGAAAGTAATTAGCGAATTACTTTGGTTTTGCATTACTTCACTCAGTGATTGGTTCAAAGTTCTCGCACCACTTTTTCAACCAATCAGAAGTGAAACCAAAACCAACCGTGGTTTGTGCTTGCTCATTTTCCTGCACTTTGTGTTGGCTATGTGTAATTACTTTGAGTTTTGATTGGTTTACTGGATTGTCTCTGCCCTTTTTGATCGGCCAAAGTAATTACTTTGGTTTTGGTTTTACGACACTCATTTGAAAACCGCTCTATTATTTATTTATTTATTTATTTATTCAAGTAAATGAATTTGTTGTTGATTATTTATTGTTTTTCCTTTCAGTGAGGACAAAAGATCCCTTATAAGCTTTGAGGAAGAGGTGCTCAAGTTTTACTCAGAGACAGAGAGTGATGAGCATAAGAAAAAGCAACAAGTTACAGAACTCCAAAAGGAGGAAAGTCAAGCTCTGGCAACTGACAACTATGATTTGGCTGAGAAAATTAGCAGTAGAATTGATCAGCTCAAAGAAGATTTAGAATCCTCTCGTTACAGATTGCCAGCAAATGACGATAAGGTAAAGAGCTGTAGGATTACTCCAGATTATTACAAATGGAAGGGGGGTGGGGAATAACTTTGAGACGCTGGAAAAGTCCCCATAAACAACAACAACAACAACAACAACAACTACAGAACTTATTATTTATTTAACTTAATTGCCTATTAAGTTTGCAAAATGGAAGAAATTACAGTTAAAAAAACAATAGTTATTTGAGGTGATAATTCAGAATTAGAATTTTAAAATATTGCAGCAAGAAGCTTAGACCATCCAAATAGCTACATCTAATCGAGTAGATAGCTGGAAAAGGTCAACAAGGTGCATGTATTCAGGAAAACATGTAGAAAAAGTGGCAGAGCAGAGAAGCAGAGAGGTCAGTAAAGACAAGAGCCAGTCGCCTTTGTCTGCAGCAGTATAATTACATTGTATGTATGTTATGTTATGCCTCTCCTGTATGAGGTAAAGTGGACAATATGGCCCAAATCTCCAGAGCCTAAACCACTGTTTGTGGCACAAGACAACTGACAACTATGGCAATCACTGCATCATCATGCAGGTGTTATCAACAGACTCTTATGCCATTTTTCTCTTGTTTTTTTCTTGAAAGGTTGGAAGGCTTCTAAAGCTAAGAGCAGAAATAGCTAAAAGAGAAGTTGAAATTTACAGAGACAGTCAGTGCACACTGGAACAATTACACGAGGAACAGCAAGAGTGTTTAACAAGTCACTTGGAAATTATGTCTACTTGGAGTGTGAGGGAAAAGCAGTGCTTGAGTGCTGATAGACAGAGACTAGAAAGAGCTAAGGATCACTTGAAGCTTGACAAGGAACACATGGAAGCAGAGAATATGGAATTAAGCAAAGATATTTTAGAGCAAACGAAGGAGTTTCAAATAAGAAAAGATGAACTTGTGAGAGAGAGAGGGTCACTTCAAGTAAGGAATAATTTTACTTCCAAGTATAGAAGCTAAAAAGAAAGACTGACTTCCTATGGTGACAGAGATGATAAGGAACTTGAGTAAAGATGATGACGGCGTGGAAAAAAAATTTTCTGCCAAAGATTGGAGCAACTAAGCTCTCTTTCCATTAAAACAAAAATTCCCAAATTAACACTTTCAGAATTCTCTTGTGCAAAATGTAACAGCGTTTTCTTATTGGCCACTTCACAATTTGAAATTTAGGAAATATATGTAGGAAGTGGGCTAGGATAGAAATAAAGAAAATTGAATACACAAAATAAAACAATTTTACTGAATTTTCTGTTACACGGAAAGCTCACTGTCGTGAAGAACATGCTATGATGTTAATGGTGGATATTCCTTTGATATACATGTGTACGTTTTAAAAGGACAACTTACAGGTAATGTATGTATGATATAATTAAAATTTTTGTCTTTAATAGGGAAATCCACAATTTTATTCCTCTTTTTTTGAAGGATGAAATAGTAGAACTGGAAGCAAAGCTAGCTATGTTAAAGGATAAGGAGGCCAAGTTTACTGAAGCTATTCAACTGGAAGAGAACAAGATTAAATCAGTTCAAATGACGTTCAGTACTCAACAGAGCAGGCTTGATAAACAGCAACATGAAATAGAAGCAAGGGAGAAGTCGCTGGAGGAAGAATTGGTGAGTTAAATGACACACCAAAATAAATTATAATAATTACTATCTCTTGACCTGTGTTGCCATACAATCCTCTGTATTTAAAAAACCAACTACTTTACATTACCTGACCAAAAAAAGCATTGATTTCTGATTGGGTAGCTTTCACACTCTTTTATAAACTTAAATCAGCTATAAGAATATTTTGTTTCTTCCTTACCATTGCAAGACAGACATTTAAAGAGACAATTACTTTAAGAACCAGTACCTAGCAAGGCATTTATTTGCCTGATAATATGCCAAACTGAACAAATAATAATATTATTATTGACCTCTTAATATTATTATTAACCCTACCTTCTAGAGTCTTGGTTCTCTCCTTCTTTACAGTCCGCTACGACTTGCTGGTGTTGTAAAGTAAATGTTTATCAGCAGTATGTTTGTTAAGTAATGTTTAAAAAATGAGCAGCAGTGTTTTATCGGGCAAGCAAGGACAAGCAAACCTGTGTTTTCTTTGCAGGCATTTTGGGGCACAAGGATAAAAAAAGTCTCCTTTAAAAATGCCTATGGACCATATTCATAAATGGCATCCAAAAATACATGTAGTTGTTTTGTCTTTGTGCTAAATCCTTACTAGCCTCACTTTGGAGCAAAAATTCTTTTGCAAACAAGGCTAGTCAGGATGATTAGCATAAAGACAAAAGAATAATTTCTTGGCCACCATTTATGAATATGGTCTATGGGACAGGTTAGGAAAAAGGAAAATTTTTCATTTTAGAGAACCCACTCCCTAATGCAGTTTTTTCTCTTGTTTTTAGGACTCTTTGTTGTCAAACCAGAAACACTATGATGAAAAAACAGCAGAACTTAGTGTGAAGGAGAAAGAGTAAGTGATCACTGAAACACTTGCTTCTGGTTGATTATCAGAATTTTTGAAGCATTGAAATGCAAGCATCAATGCACTTAACCCTTTGACTTCCAAACCGGCCTAAACCGGCAAGATTTTAATCGTCAATGGGGAACCGCTGGGAGTCAATGGGTTAATCACTCACTGAAAAACTATGTCCCCATTAAAAGTTTTTTCTAATATTGGAAAAATTATTAAGTGCTGTAAACCAAAAGCTAATAATTTACTCTGGACAACAACAACAACAAGTAAGACAAGGAAGAATAAGAATAATAACCACTAATATACATGAATGTAGATACAGGTGGATGTCATTCTAAAACAGCTTTAATGGACACAGCTGCATGTAGAATACTGAGGAAACATTTTGTCTCTTAGATATTGGGGAAGGGTCCATGTAACCTTCTGGTGTCGTGTTGAAACCCACTTGCATGGTAAACAAACCAGTTTTGTAATACCAATATTATTGTCTTTGTAAATGTGCAACAACAATGATCATTATTTTAATTTAAGGCTCAATCTTATTTAGGGGAGCACAAGTGCTCTACCAGTTGGGAAGACTGTAATTCTAATTGTGTCACCTTAAATTCAAGCAGAGGAAATCAAAGTTGTTTTTTAATGAGAGGGGTGAATCAAAGTACATGTACTTAGAGAAAAACCTCTAGGAACAGAGTAGACAACCAACAAACTCAATGGAACATAATTATCATGACGCAGTTTAAAAAGCCAATGATAGGGTGATTCAAAACAGTCATGAAAGAAAACAGCATGAAGTATTATAATTGTAGGCCCACTCAAAGCAGTTGTGTTTTCCTTTTTGTTTGCAAGGATTGTTGGTAGGCTGTCAATATACACCTTATTCCAAAATGGCCGCCATTTAAATGTTCTTTTGTTTTTATTCAAATAAGCCCTTGATGCCTCGTTCTTAAGCTTAAAATTCAAAAGAATATTTTACCTTGAACGAGGCAACAAGGGCCAATTTGTATCCGCATAAATCAGGGGCCATTTTGGAATAAGGTGTATGCTGTCGGTTATCTGTTGGTAACTTGCCAGTAGACAGTTGGCCAACAGCCGACCGACAGTTGCTGCGGGGGAGCTCTTGTTCATGATTACCCAAACCTGGGCCACAGTGCCTGGAGACAAGTGCTCTCACCACAGCACCAAAACCAGTTATCTAATAAGAGGAAAGATAAGTCCCTCTTTGTTCTCATTTCGTAGGTTAACTGGTGTTCTCTCCACTGCTTCTCAAGAGCTAATTAAATTCAAAGATATTCTCAAAGAGTTAGACAGGGAGCAGTCCTTTGTTCAGGAATTTTTCAGCATGGAACATTTTAGTTTTGTCACAGACTCCAAGCTGACAAGGTGACAGAACTTTGTTATATAAAATGAATAAATGAAGGAAACAGTGAATGAATTAATGTTTCAATCATTGAATCAATCACTGAATTTGTCAATGAATCAATCAATCAATCTGAGGGAGACCTGTATGAATACTTACATGTAGTTCTTCACATGACCTCTGCTGAAGTTGTGAAAATACCAGTATTGAGACCAAGAAACCCGATGTGTTCTAAATATTTAACTGAATTTTAAGTTGAAATAATTTTTATAAATGGCTGCTGACATAAATTAACAAGCGAACAAACATCGACAAATCAGCAAAATGAGAATTGAAATGGTGCTTACAAACGTTATATGGCTTTTCAGCGGACAAACAACTCCGAATTACGGATAAAAACAAACTCTGTACAGAAATATGGAGGGTGAGGTATTGTGTAGAAAAAGCCTGACAGGATAGTGATTACGAAGATGAAGCGTCAACGTTACAATCACCAAGAAATTATTCATGAAATTTGTCAAAGATAACTTTTAATTTCTTCGAAATTCGTGCCAACGGGGCATTAACTGTCAGGAACTGTCTTAATAAATAAGTCATTTATCAGGTTGATCGTACTTTTTTGAAGTATTAATGCAACGCCTGGTATCCGGTATGAGCTTCAGGCCATCCCTCCGTTTGTGAAATTGCTAACTACTTTTTTCAGTAGCTGCGCATGAGATGATTATTTTTTCCTTTCGATGATAAAAGAGGAAGGCATCGAGATACCCCCGAAAAATTTCGAAGCTCGGTGCGAGAAACGGGGGAAAAAATCATCTCACCACCAGAGATCAGACCAGCTTGATTTTGGGCGCTTTCTTTTTGTCAGAACTGGCCGGCCAGACCCGTCAGTTTGCAAAGAAAATGCAACAATTTGAAGGAACACTTGCGTGATAATCTCTCGTATTCTTCTGGAGGAGTATATATCTTCCTCGAAGTGTGTTAATTTGAAGGCGTTGTAGAGTGAGCCCTTCCAAATGCCCGGTTTGGCCAGTCAGTTCTGTCAAATGGAAAGCGATTTGTGTCAAACGCAGTGGTTTAAAACTTTTTTACCTCATTTCTCATTTCAGTCTTCAAGCAAAGCAGAAAGCAGTATCCCAACAGATAAAGAGTCTGTCAAACAAAATCCAAATGAGGCAGAGAAGTGCTGATACTCTGCGGAAACGTCTGAACCTGACCGAATCTCAGATTTTTGACCTGGACGCCGCGAAGGAGATCGCGAAACAAGGTAGGATTTCCCATGGCAATGGTACATTGCACGTAGCATTTTTCGCGGAATTTTAAATTTAGAACACTGTGCAGATGACTGTTCGCAGAGAGTTGTGCGGGCACAAGTTGTTTTTTTGTTGTTGCGTGGAATGTTGTGGCCTATTCAGAGTGAAAACTTTTAGGCCTCCATGATGGAAAGGGTAGAAAATATGTAGTGAAATGTCACATAGGACTAAGACTGGTCTCTTTCAAGTAGAAGTTTACTTGCCTAGCCTACATACCTGTCAATTGTTCTCATGTTTTCTTTCTAAATTATCTTTTCAAGATCTTATACAGAGTCGTAGTGCTTCAAGTTCTTGAGTTAAAGCGCGACTGACGTGAATGATCGTTGTGTTGCGGATCAGAACTGCTCGTTTATGACATAATTTTGCAGAAGAAGAAGCGCCATAATCACCCAATCAGAACCATTAATTGCAAGCGTGATACTTTCGCTTGCAGTGGTCATTTCAGAATCCATTAATTCGTTTTAAGAACATTTTCCTA
This sequence comes from Montipora capricornis, assembly GCF_036669925.1. NCBI lineage: Eukaryota > Metazoa > Cnidaria > Anthozoa > Scleractinia > Acroporidae > Montipora > Montipora capricornis. The sequence continues at coordinate 19,853,248 of NC_090887.1, read as the reverse complement.
AATCAGTGCTTACTATACTAGGAGTTAATAAATATCTATCATACAATACAAACTTTACAACTGAGTAATTAGAATAAATATCTATTGTATAAGACAGTTTGTAAAGCACGCAGGAAAAAGCCTATGTAGATAATACAAATATTAATAAATATAGCATGACATTAAAAAAGTTATAAAAATGAAACAACGATGAAATGATATATGAAATAGATCATATATGAACTGCGGATATGAAATCTAGTGAAGGAAGCTATGATCCTCGCAGTTATGAACACAATTTTTGCAATTGCGATACCGGTGCGACGCTCTAATCAACTGAGCTGTGAAGCCACTGACGTTGGGACCTGGTCATTTGTGGGTTCCAATGTTCCCGTAAGGAATGAATCAACGATGAAATGATATATGAAATGGCTTCTTTACGCAATTGCAAAAATTGTGTTCATAACTGCGAGGATCATAGCATTTCTTAAAAATGAAACACGCAACCGGTCTGTTAAATAAAGAAATGATACTTAGCTTGCGTGAGTCTTGACGACAAAAACGTGCCGGTTCGCTCGAGCTGTCCTTCTTTATAATTTGTAGAAAGAAATTTCAAGGAAGCTAAACGGCTGAAGGAGGAACGAGAAGCGCTGCACCAAGAGGGTGTCAAAGGTCAAGATGAGCTTGAGTCTTCTTTGAAACAAATAGTCGAGGATAAGAAATCACTGGAGGAATATGAGCAAGAGAGCAATGAATTAGACAAGCAAATCGGCGAACAGGATAGTCTTGCTGGTAAATATTGTCATTTTTTTGTCTCCGACATTTTACGAGATTGAACGGAACCTTTTTGGGATTTCAAAAGCACTAACTTTGGCACAACTAGGTTAATGAAGTGAGTTGTCCGGGTAAGACATTTTAAGTAGCCTTCCTTTCGTTTATTTACCGAAAAATAGAGGATACAATTTGATTTTCCTCGGAAGAGTGAGGGCAAGTAAAAAAAAACATGACTAACAGGAACTTCGCAAATCAATCGTGTTTCATTGTATGGAGGCCATTTTGATTTCTAGTGTTTGAAAAGACATTATGGGATGCTCAGGGGCTAATTAAGGTCGGATTGTTTTTTCTTTTCTTTGCTTCTCTTTTAAAACCTTTCTAACATCGGCCGAAAGTCGGGCGGCCGCCATTTCTTGGTAAGAACAAGCTATAAGAAACAAGAAAGTAAATGGGGGGAAAAAAAATGCGCGAGCGCTCATCCGGGATCTGCACATAGAGCGGCCTTCATTTGAGAGTCGTAAAACAACCTGGAAGTAACAAAGGAAAAAAACAAATTCCAAAGTAATTACTTCGACCAATCACAGCAGCTGGTACAATCAGAGCAATGAACCAATCCAAATTCGTAACAATTCAATGCAACTTGCTCAAAGGGCGGGAAAAATCGGGCTTGCAAGTAGTGATTAGTTTTGGCTTTCCTTTTCATTGGCTGATAAACTAGCGCGAGATTTTTAAACCAATCACGAAGCGTACCTAATGCCATCGCGTATTTAATTTCGACAGTCATTTGAAAACTGCTCTACGTCGGTTTACGTCGGAACGGCAAACTGTTGCTTGATAACAGAAAGCATGAAAATTTGAGAAGCTGCTCGAAATCTGAAGATACTGACAGGCGAGAAATGAACTAAAATCACACGTTTCTTTGATTTTAGCCAAAACGCAACTTCAGCATAACGTTTGCGGTTTGTCGCCGTAAAACGCGACGCGTACTCTGTAATAAAAGCAAAAAATGGCCATATTGGAGGCGCCTTGGTAGGCAAGTGACCCATTCAAAAGGAAGAAATCAGGTCACGCCTGACAATTTAGTCTTAAAGGGGCTAGGTCACGCTATTTCAAGTAATTTTGTTTAATTTTGTTAATTATGAGCTCTAAACGTCAAATTGGCAGAGCGAGAGTCTTTCATTTGCAAAATCACGGCCACATAACAACTGAGAATGATTTTCCAGCTTTGTAAATGACATTTTGATATAGACTGATATAAATTTGAAAAAAGGTGGGCCGACGTTTTTCAAATTTACCCAAATTCAATCCATTTCAATCTTCTCCAGTTTTGTCCATCAGTGTCCTTTCTTGGCTTCCCTGTGTTTTGTTAGAGTTCTTCTATAGTTTTGAACAGTTATTTTGATATTTTAGTTAATTCTATGACCATTCGATCAGTGCTGAAATTGCCTGAAATTGCGTGTCCTAGCCCCTTTAATAGAAACGCACTAAAAGTGTTCTTGTCTGAATAGATTTCCCAGGTTTTTGCTATTGTGAAAATAGAATACAAGCTAATCTTTTAACTACCTGTATTTAGCTCTGGTCATGGTGGAAAAGGCAGCTCTTATCATTCGACAACTGCGAGAGAAAATTAACAGGTTTGTCGTTTGCTGTTCATTGAATTGCGGGGCTAAACATCTTGCTAACCTTTTGCTCGGGGTAGTATAGGGACCCCGGTTTGAAACTGTGTCAGCACTGATTTTCATGTTTTTGATTTTCATCCTTCTTACTCCTTAAGATGTAATATTTGGAAAAATATCTAAATCGTGCCCTTTGAAAACTATTTTGGTGGGACTGCAGAAAAAGTCAAGCTAAACCCAAAATTCAGGGTTTTCGAGCCAAAAGTGTCCGTAAATATGAAATCGAAAGGAAAATTCATAAGGACTTCGTTAAGAAAAAGTGGGTACTAAACCCAATTAATTAATTGGCAAGATTTTCTTGTTTTTTTTTTCTTTTTTTATTGTTAGACACTTTACTAATCTATGTTTAGTTTACCTTGTATGTGCTTGTACTGTTGTAATAATGCTGTAAATAAATAAACTAGCCTTTTTACGTGGGACCTTTTTAGAACGGCTGTGTTAGTTGGTTTCCGTTTTGGCAAGGCCACGGAGGAGTACTTTGTGGGAAAAGTACTATTATTATAAGCTAATTCATAATTTTTATTTTTGATCATTTCTTATTTGAACTTCAGAATCAGTGATCACAGTCTTGTGAAGACGTTGTTGAAAATTGAAGCTAAAACTTGCCAAGTAAGCGATTGATGAGATTGTCAGCGTATTTTCTAATGTAACGAAACGAAATAGCGAAAACCAAGACAAACAGTCTTACATTTATTAAAGCTAACTTCAGACCCAATTAGACCTAAGCAAACGTTTTTAGGCCTAAGGTTAGCTTTAATGAATGTTTAGGTTTGTTTCTGTATTGGTAAAACATGTAGCTTATAAGACGTGCGACACTCTTCGACCGCTGTCCCATAAACGCGTGTGCTCGATCCTCGATCAACGCCTTCGATATAGCTTCACCATAAAAGCGTCTTTTTGCTTAATACTTACCTTTCCCCAATTTGACTCAGATTTCATTCCAGGATTTCGGGTCCTATGTGGGTTGAGTTTGTTGGTTCTCAACGCTGCTTCTGCTTGGGACTCTCTTTCAGTTTTCTTTGCCTGCTGCCAAGTAATCAGCATATACGCGTATCATTTGCTCTTTGAGGTTTCTTCCAGTACGTCGCTGTCCGAACCTCATTCCCAGGGTGTCTCTTCTTCCCTTCCCCTGGGAACGAGGTTGTCTCATCAAAAAGAAAAAAGAGCCCTCCTGCATGGCTATCGAAATCTTTGTCATTATTATTCCCAACACAATTGACCTTCGACAAGTCCCATTGCCAATCATAACCAGTAGTCCGATCGAATTATCTTCTTTTTGGTTGTAGAACATAATTTCAGACTTGTGTCAAAAACACGGTATTTCGATGCCAGATGTGGAACAAAGTCAAATCGTTAATCAAGAAGACCTAGAGGTAAGTTAGACTCTGTTAGGTTTTAGAGCCCAGATAATTGACATTCACTCCCTACTCGGATACTAGACACAAGAAAGTAACCATTATTTGCGACGCATTATTTTTTGATTTACTGTTTGCCAAATAAGCAGAAAGTCCAATAATCGCCCAACCCCCGCTCTCCCTCTTCTTCTACTTATACTGGTTGATCTCCTGTACTATAGGAAAGAACCTTTAAAAAGCAGCAAATCACTCCACGTGAGGTAGTCTTAGAAGAAGATAAAGAGAATAGTTCAAAGCTTTTGGAGAAACTCAACGAACTGGAGGCGAGATTGGAAGCTGCAGTCGAGGTTGAGGATTTTGATGAAGCTGATATCCTTTTCTTAGTTTGATAATGAACGATGGTGCTTGTGTTGAGGAGGAAGCTTCCAACATACGTTCGGGCGTACTATTTTGGCAATACGGAGTTTAAGATCTGCGACGCGACGGTAACGAAAACGTCATTTAAAATTGCAGCTTCAAGTTAATTAATCTTTTTCGTCATTACGTTGGCTTGTCTAACTTCTAAAAACTAGTGTAACTTTCCAGGAACTGAATTAGGAGGTGCGGTGTTGAAGCTACGACAGAAAATTCAAATTCGCTTGTGTTCACGTTCTCTCACTGGGAATTGGTAATTTCACGTCGTAGATTTGCAGAAAACGTGAAAGAAATGTACAAAAATGAAAAATGCACGTGCAGAGCGTGCAAAGCTATTGTTTTTGCTCATTAAATATGCATAATTTGTGACGTTTTCGTTGCCGTCGCGTCGTAGATCTTAAACTTGGGAATTTAAGATCTACAACGGCGACCGTCGACGAAAACGTCACCTTTATTATGTCTTTCATGTCCTACCATGTGGGCGAAGTATCCTAAAAATAAATTGGTACGAGCGTTTTCAGAGTTAAAATAGAGAATGAAGGATTCTCTGTTGCATGCTCACGTTGTCGTCAAAACTTCAAATTTGGTGATTTCACGTCGTCGTTATGCAGAGGACCGCTGAGATACTTGCTAAAATCCGTGCTGCACGTGCAGCACGATTATTAATGCTCTTTTAACCAATGATGTTATTGCTTTATGGCGTTGTCGTAGTCGTAGCCGTCGTCGTTTCTTAATTAGGGACCTTTAAGCCCCGTTCAAACGGTCATGATAGTTGATGATAGTTGATGATAGTTTCAACTATCACGCACGTTTGAACACGAACTATCATTCACTATCATCAACTATCATCAACTATCATGCAGTTTGGACATGTTCAAATTCGACATGATAGTTCATGATAGTTTTTTCCGTTTGACCAAGCGGATGATAGTACATGATAGTTTTTCGGTCAGCGGGGGTAACCAAGGCGGGCTCAATGCAATATGGCTACCGCAAGTTTGCCATCGTCCTGTAAGGAACAACAAAACAATAATTTGGACGAATATTCGGACGACAGTGACGATGAAAGCGAGAAAGTGAGAAAAGCTAAAAAAGCTAAAAAACCAGACAACGAGAAGTGGAGTAGTAGTTTGATATGCAACCTAATAGATGAGTACGAGGCACGGCCATGTTTGTGGAACATTTTTTGCGATGACTACCACAATCGGGATGTTTACATTGTTTACATTGTTTACATTGTTTGTTTACAATCGCGCGCGGTAGGAGACTAGGTACCAGTTAGCTACGCCAGCACATTGCGCGATTTCGTCAACTATCATGAACTATCATGGACCGTTTGATCGCAAACATGATAGTCAATGATAGTGAATGATAGTTGAAACTATCATCAACTATCATCAACTATCATGACCGTTTGAACGGGGCTTTAGATTCTACAACGAGGACGAGAACGAGTACGAGTTTTGACTGCCCGTTTTTAGCAAAAATACTAAGGAAATTTATAACCCGTACGCTTAATCTTACTCTTTGTTAGCAATATAGGTTGCTCAGTTATTCTTATGGCTGGTAACTGAGCCTTTTTATTCATCAAAAAAGCTAAAACTGCTACCATGTTGTTGACTTGTTTTGATTCGACGACATTTTCGCAAAACCTCGTACTAAAATGACGGCGGCTTCACGTTTTTCCCGCCAAAATGACACTAGTTTGCGCGCGCTCACTGTTGCCTTATGAGAAAATCTTATACTCGTCGTCGTTCTCGTACTAGAATCTAAAGCTCTCTAATTCCCTACTCCAAGCAACGACAACGTCAAGAAGCAGTAATATTATTGGTTAAAAATGGAAACAATGATCGTGCTGCACGTATTTTTGTACATTTCTCTCCCGTATTCGTCAAAACAACAACATAAAATGACCAATTTCAGGTTTTGACGACAACGTGGACAAACAACAGTGAATCTTTCCTTCTCTCTCTTTGCTTCAAATCCGTTCGTACCAATCTGGTTATTGCATACTTCGCCCATATTGTACAACATAACAACGTGGAAACATCGTGAAACACTTAGAATAGCTTTTAAAACTACTACTTTGAAGTGACGTTTTCGTCGCCTTAGCCGTCGTGGTTTCTTTTGATGTGACAGTGAGGAACTTCCTGGTCTCTCGCGAGCTCGAGATTAGATTGCTGTATGAAATGTTTGTAGATATAGTGCTGGAGTCCAGTACTTTGCTGCCAGGATCATTCTAACCAACAAACATTTCTTGTCAAAATTTAATCAGTTCGTTTTACCCTTAACCGATTTTTAGATAGATTACAGGAAGAAATAAACCGTGTAAAACAGATTGTGGAGTAAAGACAAGCAAGCGCCGGTGCAGAAAACACTTTCCTGCGTCGATGTGTGACCTATTGTTGCTTTCGATGCCATGAGTTTGACTTACCGTTTCATTTGGTGACACCAATTTCAAAAGAATTTTGATGGTTTCTGTCACAGAATCATTACTTCAAGATGATCTAAATTGTTATGTGCCCAGGTTTGTTTAGAGGAGGGAGAAAGAATAGTCTCCACTGTTTAAAAAAATGTAAGTTTAATTGCGCACATTAAAATTGGCTACCAGGACAAAATACTTTACCTTAAATATTGAAAATTTTATCTGTTAAATAGGTATATACAGTCCACTTGTATATGATTATATTTTGCTAAAATGTATATTAAAAAATTACGGCGACTTTATTTTGTCACATTCCTGTGAATTCTGAGATCACAAATTCGATGGATAGTCCCAAGTCCTATAAATTCACACTCTATTTACTTTTTTTTCTTAAAAATATTTCCCAAAACTCCTTTCCTCTTTTCTTGCTTTTTATCGTCATGCGCAGACTCTGAAGTTCCATCCGCTGATCGCAAAGAACCTGGCACATCTACTGGTTGTCCCGTAAATTTTACCCGCGGACCAGCAAGATTCACAGGCTTCGGTTTTATAGGTGGC
>NC_090887.1:19823567-19833567 GCF_036669925.1 Montipora capricornis | reverse complement strand
ACATACTGTGATGTAGTAAAAAAAAAAAGTAAAGTGAAGTCTGTTTACGAGCCAAGTGGCCCATCAGAGCCGGTTTCTGTGGCATGAAGCGACTTGGAGTATTTTTTTACCCTCCTCTGAATGGGATGCCAGTCCATAGCAGGGTTACCCCCAGCATTTCGCCGGTACCCATTTACACACCTGGGTAGAGAGAGGCACCGTGGGAGTAAAGTGTCTTTTTCAAGAACACAACACAATTTCCCCGGCCAGGACCCGAACCCGGACCACTCGATCCGGAGTCGAGCACACTAACCATGAGGCCACCACGCCCTCCCACACATGTGATGTAGAGAACAAATAATCTCTCTCGTTCTGCCTTTGTTAGCAAAGAACATTTTCCATTTGGACGTCAAAAAATAAACTTTTGGCCTTATCAAAAGAGCAGTTGGTCAAATGTCTCGAATCCTATGTAAAAGTATAAGAATCAAAAGGAGAACAAGGGTTTTAATGCTGATTCGTTTACTACTTTTGAATTATTATCATCATCATCATCATCATCATCATCATCATTATTCGTTGAAGTGTTGTATCTCGTTGAGGCGAAGCTTCGAATTAGCAAATGTGATAACTACCGTTCATATTCTGTCCAACTCTCATACCAGGATTCCTAGTGATTCTGGGTAGTTCCAGTCTTCAGTGAGAGCAAACGGACAAAATAGAAAGCTGTTACCCCCCACGAAGGATTCGAACTACCTTGGATCGGCTTGGAAATTAGGCCACTTAGACCCACTATGAGCTTAATGAAGCCAAAGCAAAAACACATGCAATCTAGTGTTTCCTTACCTCCTGTGCGTCCCTCAGAAACTGAAACACTTTTCTAGACTCGCCCAAATCTCCAGCCTTCACAGTGGCCATCTTTTTCAGTCTTTCCCAGTTTCCCAGGACCTCTTCGTACCGCTGAGCTATCAAGTCCGAGTCAACGTGTTCCTGTTGTATTAGCTGGTCAGAGCACTGCTGCAGAGCCTTGATCTTCTCTTCATAAGCCGCGATGGATTTTTCAAAGTTGAGTTGGTTCTTCAGCAATGTCTCCACTGTATCTAGACTGTCGCTGAATTCCTCCGCTTGAAGGAACGCCTCTTTGGTTGCTATCCACGAATCGGATTGTTCAGCGTCTCGCAAAAATAGCTACGTGAAAAAAGACAAGGTCAAAAGGCGGTATAGTCATAATTGCCACAAAACCACAAAAAAATGAATAAGGATTCTGTGACGTCATATCGGACTGGAATTGACTTTAAGCCCTTACAAATAGTGAAATGAAAAAAATGAACACTAAATGAACTGAAGAGAGCTATTTTCTTGGAATGGTGGTTCAGGGATAATCGGTAAGAATCCGATTGCTCCTTTGCAGGAGTCGAACCTTCGACCTTCCGATTACAAGTTCGGATGCTCTACCACTGAAGAGATTTTTTTGTCGATGTTGACTCGGGGATACTCGGAAAAACCCGAGTGCCTCTTTGCAAGAGTCGAACCTACCACCTTCCGATTACTAGTTCGGATGCTCTAACACTGAAGAGAGTTTTTTTTACTTGTCGATGTTGACTCGGGGATACTCGGAAAAAACCCGAGTGCCCCTTTGCAGGAGTCGAACCTACGACCTTCCTTCCGATTACCAGTTCGGGTGCTCTTCCATTCAACAAGTAAGCACATGACCTTGAAGCATGTTACTAACTCTTTTCTTTGGAACAAAGCCGGGGATTTTAGGGCACGGACTTTATGCCAAAATATGGACAAAAGTAAGATCTAAGCTGCACGCGCGGGAAAATGCACGTGCTACGTTACATCCAAATAAGAAAATTTTTAAATTAAAAAAACCCCCAGCTCTGAACCAGAGTTAAACGCTTCAAGGTCACGAGCTTCTGACCGGGTTAATGGTAATGATATTGAATGAAATGGCAACGAGATTGGAGTAACGCCTACCGACTGCCTTAATTAACAATTAGACCCGTGGCCCTTGAGGGCGAAGGGTCTAATTGTTTTAGTATCACCCAACTAGTCGGACAGAAAAGGCAATAATAAAGTTAGCAAATGCAAATTGAAGAGCTATTTATTTGGGAACAAAACGAAAGAAAGCGTCACGCTTTTCGCTACTCGAGAACTCTTACTAATAGTCCTCAAGTAGCGTAGCCAATCAAAATATCAAAATGCAGGATTTGCATCAGTCCACTAGTTGGGTCATACTAATATACGATAGAAGCTACACTGGAGAAGAAAAGGAGCCTTCAGGTTGCCTTCGACTGCGGTCCGCCCTCTTGTCTTGTCTTGTCTTGAATGGATGAAATGATCAATTCTTCTGTTGTTAACTCACCTGTAGCTCATAAGATTGTGAAAGTTCAATCTGTTTTTCGTCCCAAGATTCCATCAATTCATCTTTCACTAACGTCAGCTCCTCACAATTCTCTCGAATCTCTTCTGCGGCAAAGTGATCTTGTTCTACAAGACTGATACCAAAGGCATGCGTACTCTTGAAAGACTCCATGCGAGCCTCTATCACACCCTGTAAAGAGGAATCACAACGATGAGTGACACTAAACTGATTTTCGCGGAACAATTTGACAACATTTGGACGCAAGACGTCAGGGACGCATTTTGGGGGACAATAACCAAAAAAAGGGCGCTTTGAAGAGTAATGCTGTGAATCCTTTCTGATATATGCAGTGTCTTTTGGCTTCGCTTGAAACATACTTGCACGAGCGGCGGCCTCATGGTTAGTGCGCTAGACTCCGGAGCGAGTGGTCCGGGTTCCGATCCTGGCCAGGGACATTGTGTTGTGTTCTTGGGCAAGACACTACTCCCACGGTGCCTCTCTTCACCCAGGTGTATAAATGGGTACTGGCGAAATGTTGGGGGTAACCCTACGATGGACTACAATAGTATCCCATCCAGGGGGGAGTTAAAAATACTCCTAGTCGCTTAATGCTACGGAAACTGGGGATAAGCACCGGCGTATTGGGTCATTGGCGCGGAAAGCGCTTTACCTGAAACATACTTGTCTAGTCTTATTCATCCATATAACCTCGTTAAGAGCACCAATATACAAAAGGGAGAGTCATGTTTTGGGAACATGCTGCTCAGTACAATCCTCTTTCACAATTTACTCAATTCTAAATCGGTAACACGCTCGTATCGCCCAGTACATAATTACTGAATATCTTCAGCGAAAATATTTCGACAACGCCCCAAAATGAAGATTTGCTTTACTAACGAAGGTCATGTTGGTGTACCAATTAAACTATCCTCAGGGGAATATCACGTGAGACACTCACGCTTGTGACATGAGCATTGCGTTCTTTGTCACGTGATCAACAGCTTCTTTTCCAAAGAAAAGTCCTCTGAATTCAAAATGAGTTCTAATTTCAGCCTTGAGGCTGAAGAGAACGATAAAAAAATAATAAAGTATGAGCATTGATTGCAAGACAAGTACAACGATTCATACCTTTCGCTCCAAGTGTAGTTCCAAAAGGGCCTCGGCTTCCCTGACGTTCTTTGCTGGTTCGCCCGAAGAAATTCGAGTGGCAAGGTCTGTCATCCAGGTCATCAGGTCACGGTAATCCATTAAAAAGATTTGCAGCAGCCGGTTGGCATCAAGTTTATTTTTTCTGGCAATTAAATGAATGACATGGAATAATAAATATTGTCAGCAATAAAGCAGGCGTTCTCGGAAGACAAATCCCAGTGGCGTGGACTGCCCATTACTGGTCACTGAGATTGTCGCAATGCATGGTTGGTGCTAATCCTGGGTCACACGTTCTCGTGATTACCACCCAAGATTAGCACGCAACCCCTCTTCAAAACAATGTGGCCCAAGAGAGGGTCCGACTCGAAAATACGTAAATCCGTTAAGAAAGCAAACGGGAAGACGGCAATCACATGGTTACGTACAAACCACGAAGGAATCAAATTAAAGAACAACGAAAACACATCCAGTTTGCACGTCCAGCGCCTTAAAGAAAATTAGCTAAGAAACTATGGACAAGGGTCGTTTTCATCCCATGCGGGAATTTCTCAATCCCTGTTCTTATTGCTTTGTCCCCCACTCCCTTTTCAACGTTACAACCGTGTAGACCAGCCTCGTTCCCAGGGTCTCTTGTCGATGAAGAGACAATGGTGACCCTGGGAACTAGGTTGTTGTGTAAAACAGTCAATGAAGCTTTTCTTAACGTTGAAACGGGACGAGCGGAGTGGTTATTGATGTAACAACATTTATGCATTAGGAAGGGCTCATCATCCTGGAATCTCTCAACACTCTACAACAAACATCTTTATTTATACCATACAATGACAACAGAGAGAGGAAAAAAAGGACAACATTACATATGTAAGGTATAAAGCCGCCTAGAAAATAACTAAAGAGCTAAGCTGGATAGGAGGCCCTGTCCCTGATTGTCAACTAATGAGACAACAGTCCAAAAGCCTGCTCGCGCCCAAATACCATACAGTAGTATATTCTCAACGACAGCAAATGAGATTGTGGGTTTTTTGGCAGGTAAATAAAGTAATATGAGGATTGCTATCAACAATGACGCGTGCATAGTTGGAAAACATCCAAGATCCCTGTTACTCATGGAATTACTCTACCTTTCATCGAACAAGTCATTCAGTCTTTCCCAGTTTTCAATGATTTCTGTCTGTTTGGCCTGAATCTTAGCCACCATGTGGACTTGGGATCTGGCCAGTCGATTAGCCTCCTTTTCCAGCACCTCCATCTTCCCCTCGATAACTGTCAAGTCTCGTTCCAGATCATCGTGTTTTCTCAACAACGCCTCGACTCCGGGAAGATCACGACCAAAATCCTCACTGGAAAATATCACAGCCTAAGATACAAATAAACTTGATTAATAGCCTCTCGATCTTCCGTTCCGTTTTGTTGCGTACTGAAAGTTAACCAACTGCCTCGCTTAAGTGAAGGGTGGGTACCTGGGATACCCAGGGGCTTCCACTGTGGCCAGCCAGCCCCTAAATAGAATACTGCCCCCATGGCTAGCAAATCCCCACAACCCAGCCATGAGCCCCCATTCCAGGCATCCGTCACACTGATGAAACAGTGGAAGGAAGAAAAATAAGGGATGGGGAGGGGGGGGGGGGGAAGAGGCTAAATGAACCGCTCCACAAACCACTGCACAAACGCTCGACTAAGAACTCACAGATCCTTGCGGTGTACAAAGCTACCACGTACCATGTGAGCCTACACTTATGGGATTGACCGCTGGATGCCCGCTAAGCTTGTGAACGCTCGACCGCTAAGCTTATGAACCGCTTGACCGCTAAGCTCGCGTTGGTTAACTTAGTTAAATTACATTTAACGAAATCTAAACGAACATACCTTTTCATTGATCAAATTAGACACATCCTTACAATCTCTATCGAACGCATGCATTTCAGAAGCTTCAGCTAAACGCTGACGTCGTTCGCTGGCTCGATTTTGCAGACGATCCCAGCGGTCACTGAGCGCTTGCTGTCGATTGATGATATCCGCTGATCCAGCATGTCCATCAGAAACAAGTTTCTCCGCCAATCTGTTTATAGCTTTCACTCTCGCAGCTTCCACAGCAACATCCTGATCAAAAGCCTTCATTTTCTTTTGCAACCTCATACAATGATCAAAGTCTCGGCCAGTATCTTCTGACGAAACCACTGCTTCCTGAACAAAAAGTTACATCATGGTAATTAGTATAAGAATGAGACATCAATAGCAAAAAAAAAGGGGAGAGGAAAGGCGTTGCCAAGAAAAACGAAGTCCCGACTTCTCTGGATAGGACGGTACAGCTGCCTCCCAGCTAAGTTGCCTTGTCACACTCGGGAAACTTAAAGGACAACATTGAAGACAAATTATGATCAAATTGTCTAGACAGGTGTCAATTTTCGTTGATTGAATCCCGTTCATTTTGTTCAAACTGCAGGAACATGTTTGTTACTGGAGAAGTCCATAATTTCAGGGAGGTGGGGAGGGGGAGGGGGTAGAGGGATGGGGATAAAGGGAAGCGGAGGGGTAGATGGAGGGGGAGGGTTATCCCCTTCTCCTTCCTTTTTTTCCTTAGTGTTGGTTGCCCTGTTGCGCAGATCCTTAATTTAAACCCTACTTACTTAGCCGAAGGTCTACGATACCTTGCAGTTCAAGAAATAGATGATATATGATTTACTATGTCCCGTACCTTTTCGCTAATACAAGAATCCGCAATATCAACCTCTTGGTTAAATTTCTGATGATCTCTGGCTTCTTCTAGTCTCTTTCCCTTATTGGCTGACGCCTCAAGTAGTTCCTCCCAGTGCAGGTACAAAGCCTCGATACGGCAATCGACTTCCTCAGCTGCAAAATGCCCGGATGCGATAAGCTCTTCACCAGTCTCCCGCACGGCATCTATGGCCTCCTCATGTGCAGTGAGCTCGGCCTCGAATGCCTGGTGTTTCTGTAGTTTGCTCTCTAAGTTCGCTGGATCTTTATAGCTCTCATCGCTAGCAGTTTGAAGCTTTTCTGTTATCCAAGATTCCGCCTGTAGTAAAAAAAAAACAAAACAAAATAAAATAAACAAAGCAGGAAATGGTCATGAGTTTAGCTTTAATTATCTGGCTGTCAGGGACGATACAAGTTTTCGTCATTCTAAACAAGGGTGAAAGTTGCAGCACCCAACAAATAGCCTGACTTTTGGATGTGTTATGTTTTAGTGGCCTCGTTTGCTGAGATACCCGATAAGGGCAACCCAACCAGCCGGACCACAGAACAAATAGCCTGACTTTTCGCTGTTATGCCACTACATCAGGGACTCGGTGCCTCTCTCTTTGCGAACAGTCTGTCGGTTCTTTAAAGTGGTACTACGACCAAATGATTTTTTGATCACAGTACCACTTTAACGGCCCACACTGATAACAAAGCCTCGATACGGCAATCGACTTCCTCAGCTGCAAAATGCCCGGATGCGATAAGCTCTTCACCAGTCTCCCGCACGGCATCTATGGCCTCCTCATGTGTGGTGAGCGCAGCCTCCAATAGCGGGGCCAACGATTTAACCCTTTCATTGCCATAAATGCCAATTGACACTTACAGATTTTACTCTGTCTAACGCCAGACGATTTACTCGTCAATAGGGAAGCCCGCGGCGCTCAAAGGGTTAACAACATCTAGGTTCGCTTAAAAACTATGAACCCATCAAAGACGTCATACACCTTATTCGAAATAGTTGCCATTTTAGAATTTTTTTCTTTCCTTGCAAATCGGCCCTTTTGGCCTCGCTTTCAAATGTAAAATTCAAAAGAATATTTACCTTGAACGAGGACAACAGAGCCAATTTGCAATCAAACAAAAGAATTCTAAAATGGCGACCATTTGGAATAAGGTGTATACGATAATGTTTTTATGCGAAAGTATGTAAACTCACTGAATATGCTGGAAAGAGACTTGTCGATGGGACGAAGGTTTCCATTTAATTTTTTGACCAGGACGGTGAAATCTCTAAAAAATCTCAGATTTAGCTCTAACCTCAACAACATCTTGATAAAACTGCGCTATCTTCTTTGATTCTTCCAGTTTATATCTCCTCTTTTCCAACTCCTCTTTCAGTTTATTTCTTCGGTCACACACTGCTTTCACTCTTGCTGTTATCATTTCCGCTTCATTGTGACCATTTGTGACCAACGTTTCACCAAATTCACAGAGACTTGTCACCTTTTCGTCCTGGGAGGCGGTTAGCTTCTCTGTATTTTCATGTTTCTTTAGCAGAGAATTTACTTCGTCAGCGCTGTTTCCGAGATCTGCTCCAGCAAGCACAACCTGTTAATGAAAGCAGTAATATGGGACAACCTCTGTCACTCAGTGTAAAAACGTTAAGCAAAATACACAATCTGATAGCAAATAGACCTTTTTGCAGATACGACGGAAATTTTGTTTTCTATTGTTTATAGGGAGGGGGGCAGATTAATATGTATTTGCCCCCTGGGCATCCCATAATAGCTATTTGAAACAATATAATTCAAAATGGCCGCCGTATCTGCTAAAAGGTCTACATAAGGAATGACTTTTCCGGCTGCTACAGGGTCATCGATGTCATAATCATCATTATCATCACCAATACTGCCATCGTCATCATCTCCACAGTCACAGGCATTACGTACTGTTTAAAAGGCGAGCAGCAGCGTTTAAACGGGTTTAAAAATACGAGGCGTAGCCAAAAACTGAAACACGTGCTGCGAGTCATTTTGAACGGCTTCAAAAACATTCCACAAAAGGACTGTCCCTCGGGAGTCCGAACACGAGTTCAAAAAGTGAAGAGAAGATATCAGCATACAAGAAAACAAAAGGAAAGTATCGGGTTTAAAGCTCATGTGCGTGACGATTTATCGATGTTTTGACAGGCTGTTAGGCTCATGAATTATTAACGAGTTTTTGAATGTTGTCATCACCACCACTTTACTTCAGTTTCTTGAGAACCACACAAAGCTAAAATCGTGAACAGTCAACCACACAATCAAACTGTCACACACAAGAGAAAGATCGTAACACAAAAAAACCACGCATTTTCCATCAGTCTTTGCAAAAAGAAATGTGGCTTTCTTAAAGTCCTTAACAAATTATGAGACGACAGACAAGTGGAGGGAAACAAACCCGCCATTTCTACAAAGCCGTCCACCCATTTGGAGGTGCAAAGGCAGCAGGGAGAAGGGGCTGTTCAGCACCCTTGCGTGCGTGACCAAAGCACACAGCCCGATTATTTGTAGCAAAGTACACTTTAGAGGACAACATGGCTTATTAAAACAAGGACAAAACAGTAATAGTTGATAATTAAGGAATAAACCTATTTTACAGTACAATATCAATCAATGACAAGAAAGCCGATACCTCCTGAGAGCTTGTCAAGGTATCGATCTGTTTGGCATCCCTTAAGAACACATGCAAGTCATACGCCTGATCCAGTTCCGTTTTGTGGTCTTCCCAAGTGGCATACAAGCCTTCACGTTCTGTTAAAAGAAGCTCTAATTTCTCTGCAATCTGCAAACGTAATAAAACGGATTTAAGGAGAAGAAAGTTTTTTTGCCTCAACGGAGTGCAAGAAGACAAGGACAACTTACCTCATCGGATGCAAAATGACCGTTATCGATCATCTTTTCACCAGCCTCCATGACCTTATTAAAGCCTTCCTCTCTGGCGTCCATCTCTGATCGATATTCATCAATCCGTCTCAGGAGTGTTTCGGCATCTGTGACGTCATGTACAGGTTCCCCAGACGAGATTGTGCGACTCATATCAATACACCATGAAACCAAGTCCCGGATCTAATGACAAATAAGAACAGGACATCAGTTACTGGCAAATGACTTTTTAGTTTAGCAGAAATTATAATACATTCGCAGTTCCTGTTCAAAGCGAAATCACGGCGACCAAGACATATTCTAATGGCAAACCCTAACCCAAACGATCACAGTGGTTCGAGGATACAAGGAAAGTTTCAATCACAAACAAACGCGGGGCTATAATCCACACGAAAAGCGACCTTCTTTAAGAGATATTTCCGACATCAAGCTATTACCTCGTTATTGAGTTTGTGAAAGTCACTGGAATCCTTCAACTTGCACTTCTTTCTGGAAGTTTTTCGGTTAAGCTCTTCCCACAGACTCAACACAAACTCTTCATGCTTCTTGATTGACTCGGCTGTGTGACCTGGAACCCATAGTCGTCATCAATACCAAAGTAAGGCTTTGCAAAACATGAAGAGAGTAGAGGGCTTTGGGGTTTAAATTAAGGCTGGTTTGATCTAGTGATACAGCATTAGCAGACGTAACGTACTCAAACTTGTTGTCAAATTTGCTCCGAGTATTACCGGGTCACTATCGAAATATGTCTTCACAGCATTCTACTCTTCGTTTCCCGCTTATCTGACCATGTATCTGTATATCAACTGGTCAAAATGGTTTGACCTTTAAAGTGAAACCAAAAATCTACACTCAGGTAATCTTTTGCTTTTCAATTTCCCTC
>NC_090887.1:19816067-19821067 GCF_036669925.1 Montipora capricornis | reverse complement strand
TCCGAGATGACAAATATGTAAGGAAAATATAAACTCTGAAGAAAATTGATTCAGTAGAGAGTGTAGACAGTGAAAGTAA
The DNA here is from genome assembly GCF_036669925.1 of Montipora capricornis. Lineage (NCBI taxonomy): Eukaryota > Metazoa > Cnidaria > Anthozoa > Scleractinia > Acroporidae > Montipora > Montipora capricornis. The sequence continues at coordinate 19,820,988 of NC_090887.1, read as the reverse complement.
ATTTTACTATCCAGAGGAAGAAATCTCCAACGAAACGACGGCTTTCAACAAAAAGAAGAGATAACTAAATTATTTCCCGGTCTTGGTCGGTCCGTATGGAAAAAAAACCGTACCCTTGGCCTTGAGTAGAGCCGACACCATTCGGCCTCAAGCCGTACTCAAGACCTGGAAAAGCGACCCTTGAAACCGAACCAGCGACCCCGGAATTGAGAGACCGGCGTAAAAGCCACTACGCCACCGTGCCTCCGCTACTGGTAAACAACACATACATAATATTAAAGGAAGAAGAACTTATAACCAGGTATTGCATAAAGAAAAGCAATTTGGCAATTCTGTGATATTGATACTTGACCGAGAGTTGTAGAATAGTTAAGCCGGGGATCAGTATTCCTTACCTCCAAATGCTCAAAATCTTTCCCATAATCTTCTGCAGATGCTACGTGAAGTTGTTCATTGATCCACTCTGCGGTTTCATTCACTTCACGCTGATACTGATACAGCTTCTTAGATTCTTCCAGCCTGTGTAGCCGCACGATAGTTAGAGTCTTCAATCCTGCGAATTGTTCTTCGATATCACGCTACAATGTAAAAATAATGAGAGTTCACTGAAGTGCAAACTAAAACTTTTGAAGAAGCAAAGTGTAGTGTAGAAGTGTAGAAAGGAAGACTTAAACTAAGGTCAGAAAAACGGACCTCCTGCGAGATGCTATTAACGTATTTCCCAAATACAGCTGTTACTGTAACTCTTAGACTTGCCACAAGTCGACCTGACGATAATCCCAGGAGAAAATGTTTTGGCGAGCGAATCGTGATTTTTCGTACGCGCGCATCTACATGAGATGAAGGACTTTCGAAAGTCTACTGTTACTCTGTAAGAGGATATTTGACGGATTGGTTTTTGGTTGAGAGAAGAAATCCGGAGAACCCGGGAACTGACCCCTCAAAGCAGAATAGAAAAACAACAAACTCAACCAACATATGACGTAAAACCCCGAGAATGATCTCGGAACACAATGGCAGAAGATCAGAGCTCTCACCAATGTGAGAATCATTCTCCCAGAGTTGACGCTGGCTGAGTTAACTGTGGGACCACCAAACACGATCCAGTTGGTTCCTATGTCAGCGGTATTTTAACCCGATTAACCCAAAAATTCAATTTGACCAGCAAATTAAATATAACCACATCCCTGGATAAGAACCGTCGCAACAAATACAGCATAATAAAAAGCACCGAAGAAAAGTGCTTTAAACTAGCGAGAAATTGAAATTGCCCATGTAACAGGTTCTCTGTACTCTGTTCAATAGGCCAAGTTCGATGAATCGATATTCACATATAGCTACGAGGACTTATAGTTAAATTTGATTATTTTGTTTAGAAATTCTCTCTCTTGAGACTTGTGAGTAAGAAAACAGAACTGAGCCGTGAAATTTAACCATAAAGCCTCGTAGTCATACCTGAATAATGATGATATATCGAACTCACCGGCATCTATGTTTGGAGAATTGAAAAACTGACAATAGACCACCATATTCGTATTCTCAGTATTAGAATGGAACTAGTTTGCAACGGAGGTTAATGCGGGGGGATCTACTTTTTAATACATTCCCCCGCATTAGCCTCCATTGCAAGCTAGTTCCAGTCCAATACTGAGAATACGAATATTACTTATTTTATCGTTCGGTGCTCACGTTTCCAAATAACCTCAAATTTGGTAATTTGTCGTCGTTGTCAGGACGAGAACGGTGAGGAAATGCACGTTCAGGGTGTGAAGATCCATTGTTCAGAAGTTCATGATCTTGAAGCGTTTAACTCAGGTTCAGAGCTGCGGTTTTGTTTGAGTTTAAAAATTTCCATATTTGAATGTAACGTGGCTCGCGCATTTTCCCGCGCGTGCAACATCGATCTTATTTTTGACCATATTTGGGCATGCAATTGGTGTCCTAAAATCTCCAGCTTTGTTCCAAGGAAAAGAGTTGCAAGTTACACGCTTTCAAGGTCATGTGCTTTTGATTAAACACATTGTTTTGTGGCTTTCTCGAAGCCGTCGTTGTCCTTCGTCGTCGTCGTCGTTCGTTGTCGTTGTCCGTCGTTGTCCTTCGCCAAGTTTAGTTCTCTTATCCTTGCACACCACAACGCACAAGACCACTTCAGTCAGTAGACCACGCAAAACTGAGCACGTGATAGTACTGCTCACTAGATTTCCTTGGAAAAGACAGACCCCAGAATTTTATTCACATAACTCAGTGCATTTTATTTGGAAGGCACTTTCTGCCTCATGATTTGTAACGTAAAAAAATGCAACGCTCTTACCTGTCTTGTGGCGATCTTTGCGGCGGCAAAATGATCGCCTTGTACCAGTTTTCTTGCCTGCTCTGCCAGTCCTTGTATTATAGGGCTGTATGTGTCAACAGCTGTCTGCAGCGCAGTATGTCTGGTCAGCAGCTTGTCAGCAGATGATTCGTCTTTTCCGTAATCCTGATTGGCCGCCAGGCCAGCCTTGTCATTCATCCAAGAGTCTGCTTCATTGGCCTCTGTGAAGTACTGATTGGAAAAATATTCTATCCGTTAATAAGTAAGTAGTAAGTTTTACTTGAAAAAAAATCAAAAACTGGGGAGGGCGGGGGAAGCTACTTCTTCTCTCCCTATTTCCGGCACTACTTATCGTATTTACTGACCTTCTGTGACTCCAGTGCATCACCAAGTTTCTCCTTTCGTTCAGCGGCAGCTCCCTTTAGTAGATCCCAGCTCCCACTCAATTCCACGCAGCGCTCCTCTATTTCATCAGTGGCATAATGATTGCTGTCAATCAAGTCCTGACCCGAAGCCAACACGGTATCGATTCGCAACTGATGATTCGTAAGTTCGTTTTCAAAGGCCTGAAAAAAAGGGTTATTTGTCATTAGTATCACCCAACTAATGGACTAATGCAAATCCTGCATTTAATTGGCTACGCTACTAGAGGACTATTAGTAATAGTCCTCGAGTAGCAAAAAGCGTCACGCTTTCTTTGGTTTTATTCCCAAATAAATATTTCTTCAATTTGCATTTGCTAACTTTATTATTGCCTTTTCTGTCCGACTAGCTGGGTGATACTAAGACAATTAGACCCTTCGCCCTCAAAGGCCACGGGTCAATAGCCCATTCGGCTTCGCCTCGTGATGCGGTATTGACCCGTTGCCCTTGCAGGCGAAGGGTCTAATTGTTAATTAGAACTTGAGAGAGAACTCGACTTCAAATAGCCATTTCTCCCATGTACCCTCCAGTCTTCGTCCAAGTGTTTCCTGTTTAAAAGTGGGATATAGTTGGAGTGTAATGTGATCAATACAAAATGCCTAAAAACTTGGAAAGTTCACTTTTATGCAACAAAACCTGTATCAACACTATCAGAGTACTATCAGAAAAACCACTTTGTTCCTCAAATACAATGCAAATATTTTCTCCATTCTTACCAAGTGTCTTTTCTGCAGTCTTTGAACGCCAACTAGACTAGTACCCAGGTCCTCAGAGTTTGCCAAGGTCATGTGTTCTCGAATCCAGGCCATTTCCATTTCAAGGTCATAAAAGAACTGGTGAAGATTAAGAGAATCCTCTAGCTGTGTTTTGCGATTGGCGAAGAGCTCTTTCAACTCATCAAACCTGAAAATGATATTGACGATGGTAATTCGACAAAAAGGAACACCGAGAGGGTATTAAAAAGGCTGCGTTGAGGGGATAAAGTGTGGACTATCGAGAAATTGAAAATACCTATGCAACAGGTTTTCTGTCCCCTGTTCAATTCTTTCAGCGTCAAAATGCCCTCCATCAATCAAATCTTGAGCTTGATCACAAAGAGACTGGATCTCAAGGTCATGAAGCTCGATATCACTCTCCACTCCTTGGTGCTTCTTGAGGAGGAACTTGACACTAGACAGGTCGTGACCTAAATCTTCAACGGACATTAATGTCTCGACCTCATTCATCCACACCTGGAGATAAACGTGTGCAACGATTAATCATTAACAAGAATGCTAACGACACAAGTTCAGATGGCAAGGGCACTTTGACATGTTTGAAACGAAGTGGAAATTAAAACGGCATTTGCACAATTTAGCATGGAAAGTTTCCTTTGCTAGTGGAAATAATGACCTGTCACGTTCTTCCTTGAAAAGCACAAATGTCCACTCGACCGGGCTAATTTCTGGGACGCCTTTCAATGAAGTCTTTCGTTTGACTGATTACTACATTTTTTTCAATATTCAGTGTTGACAAAATTATTTTGTTCAACACATACCATCACCTTCCTTCTGATTACCTTTTAAAATCCTTAGACTTTTGTTTTTTTCGATATTGTATACCCGCGCCACATATATTAATGTACAATAAAACTAATGGCTCAGTAATAGCTGGAACAGCTAAGGAAAGCAATATATGTTTCTTTGTATTTGTGACTTCAAATGTGACAGCGTTAAAAAGTGCTCTCAATAGACCATATTCGTATTCTCGGTATTGGACTGGAACTAGCTTGCAATGGAGGCTAATGCGGGGGAATCTTTTCGAATGCAAATACTTTTAATATATATTCCCGCATTAGCCTCCATCGCAAGCTAGTTCCAGTCCAATACTGAGAATACGAATATGGTCTATTAGTATCTCAGGGTTGAAAATTTATGAGTTCGAATTTCATTCAAAAATCTGAAAGCTTACAGAGTTGAAAAACAAACCTTGATATCTTCCATGCAACGATTGAATTGATGTTGCTGCTGCGCCTGCTGTAATCGACAGCTCTTATCAGCAGATTTTGCACCTAGGTCATTCCAGCCTTCATTTAATCTCCTCAAAAGCTTTTCGATTTCTCCAGCACCATAATGACCTTTTTGGATTAGATTCTTACCACACTAAAATAACAAAAAAAATCATCTTAAAAAGTAGAAAACTATTCAG
>NC_090887.1:19798567-19808567 GCF_036669925.1 Montipora capricornis | reverse complement strand
AAATGAACAGAAAAAGGCACAGAAAATGTTAAGTCTGTAATTATGTCAAAAAAATAAGTAATGAAGCTTGGCGGATGGATTCACATGGGAGGGGTGGGGTGGGGTGGTTGGGATGATTAAATAATTGAAGTTGAGCAAGTAGACATCCATGGAGAAATTAACCCTTTCACTCCTGTAAGGGCCAATGAGACTTATAGATTTTACTCTGTCTAACGCCACACGATTTTACTCGTCAATTGGGAACCCCACAGGAGTGAAAGGGTTACCTTCTTTGATCTATGAATATCTAAGGGTAAATAACACATTTGTCTCCTCTTTACAAATATATAAATATATCATCATATGAGCAGCAGTGTTTCAAACCAACTACAAAACAGATCTTGTAGTTGTGATGAAACACACAAATATTTTAACTACTTTTTAAGCACCTACATTCATTTCACACATTCATCTAAATTATATTTATAATACACAGGAAATAAAATTTTAAGCTTACAGAAATCAGATGAAATGTGCATCAAATATATAGCCCTCATTTAATTAGAAATCAAACCTTTTTTCCACCACCCAATTAATTAATGAAACAAATAAGACGTCATAAAGTCTCTTTTGACTGCTGCTCTCTTTGTTTGATTGCTTCAGTTACTTAATCAACCATTCATTGATTGGTAGTAAAAGCACAATTTTACTATAATGTTACCTGATGTCGCCTTTGTAAAGCTCTCACAGTCTCCAAGTCTCTTCCAAGGTCTTCATCAGACAATACAGCATTCTTCTCTTGCATCCAGACATTCATCTCACCACACGAGTCAAAGAAAAGTTCAACACTGCAAGACAAAAGACAACAAACAACTCGTTTGAATCATCATAGTGTTTCTCCAAGTGGAACCTTGAGAGAGAGGGCGTGGTAGACCACCATGAAACTGCAACTGCTACAAATCACGTAGCAGCTCTCACAACGCATAACGTGATTGGCTTTCATAATACCCAAGCCAAATACAAAAGACCGCCATAAGTGGTGATCACATGAGTGAGACTGATTATGCAGACCATTCTAATGAAACCATGTAATAATAATAATAATAATAATAATAATAATAATAATAATAATAATAATAATAATAATAATTGTCTTCTTATATTTTTTGTGTTTGTTACCGCTGTTGAAATAAATGAACCATGAACCATGTAGACCTGTTTTTTCTTTTGGTGCAAGAGGTACCAAACATACCCATGCTTTTCTTTAAGTTCTTCTTCCTTGGCTTGCTTCAAATGTTGGAGATTTTCCCACCTGCATAATCAAACACACAGAAGTAGATGGCATCTTTCAACATCGTTACCAGTAAAATATAACATATAAAGTGAAATAAAAGAACGCTAACTCAAAATTATCAACTTTGCAGAAGATTTTCAAGTGTCTCATTCAAGAAGTCAACTCTTACATGTCATTGATTTCTTTGCGTCTTGTTTTCACAGCTGAAGCATGTCTGTGATCTGTATTCACTAACTGATCAGCTAGATTGTTTATTTCAGTGATACGGCCACTGTTCGCTGTAAGCTCCATGGTAAGGCCCTGTTAAATGAAAATATTGGTATTAAAAGGTAACAAACTCATTTCAGTGATTGTAAATTTAAGCAAAGAGAATTTTAAATCTCTATTCTTTTTACAAACATGACTACCCTATGGTACAGGGGTATATAACAGCTTTGAACCTAATGAAGTTTCAGATATACCCGGATACCCGGGGGGATGGTAGAATGGTGTCTAGTGTGTCAGGGTTCTTGTTAAGAGCCGGTAACCGGTTATTTTTACCGGCTGTTCAAGTAAATGTTACCGGCTGTTTCACTGAAATATTTACCGAAATTATCCAAGGAATGTTCGTCTGTTCAAAGGTGAAATTACATTTCGTTTATGGGAAAATATTGCTTTCCCCCTCCAACCAATCCTGTGAAGATATCTGGCACATGTTATTGTTTCGAAAATATACCATTTGCAGACCTTCCAACTCTCACGCATTTTGCGTGAGACACACGCATTTGATATATTTCTCACGCCCACACGCATAGACACCACTTTCTTACGCCTCCAGCGTCCGTCCTAAAAGCAGCTAAATCTGTTACTTATGAATACAACAAAGCACATAAGCGTAAGCTATAATGGTTAACATTGAAGTATAGGTTAATGCTGATAGCTAGTTGCGAGCTAGTCAGTGTTGTTGTTTTGTAAATACGAAAACCCAGAACTTTTACTTCTTAAACGGCAATATTAATCAAAGAAGTTACATAAATTATTGAATGCAGATGTCAAAAAAGTGTTACTTTTGAGATTTTATGGGACATTTTTGTACCTTTCGAATTTTGTAAATCTTTTCTGAAAATGCAGAAAATCGCATTTCTGGGACTCAAATTTTCAAAATGTTTCTGGGGGAGGGGGGGGGGGGGTGGCATGCCCCCGGACCCCCCTAGGTGACAGCCAATGAAATAGCATAACCTACTTTCCTTTTGCTGAGTATTAAATTAATTAAGCAGCCGCTGGCATGTGACAGCGATCGATACGAACGTCAAGTTAAGACTTGAGCTTGCCAACCCATGCAGGGGCAGGTAACAAAGTTACCTGCTATTTTTGGTTTTTTACCTCCTGTGCAAAAACTTAGCAAGAACCCTGTGTGTGGAATCTTCAGGGTTCCTTGGTGGCTTACTTTGTTTTTTTCCTGTCGGCCATTACCTGACCTGCCACTCCCAACCACCCTCCATGAGTAAGTTCAGTGCAGCTTCATCGCTTTTTTTTTGCAATCATATGTTTATCACAATTCATTCAGTGCCACTGAGTGAATGTTCACAATTTTTGATAAGGTTTGTTATGATGTAAAGCAGTTATTACACCTTTGGTTGTGTTAATAAAGGTTGCATGGTTGGCTTGGCTTGGCTTGGCTCTCACTTGAATATGAAAACACTGAATAAGGGCATTGAGTAAGTATCGTGCAGATTAAAAATTAATATTTGAGTCAGTGTTCCATCATCGACAAGATTTTGGCTTCACCTCGAGTTTTTAAATGCGACAACACTGCCGCACTTTGGCAAACTTTACAAACATTCACTCCTCAAAAACCTAGTTTTTACTCTATTTATTGATGACAAAACAAGGTGCAGAGCTGAGTAACCTGGGTTACTTATGCAGTTAATTTGCATTTTATTGATAACTGCATCAAGTGGAAAACACATATCACATGAAGTAGGCTCAGTATGGCTTGCCTATACTATGGGCTGACTTATTAGCCAATCATGCAATAGTGCATGTGGTATCTGCAGGACTGAAAGTAGACTCCAATGTAAAAATTGCCAGGAAAAATTAAAAAGACATGATAAATTATATCACATATTATAATGTATTATATTGAAGAATGGGAGAAGATTAGGACAATACAGATTTACCACAAGACTATACCTCAAGAATTTTGCGAACAGCACGAATATCTCTGACTGATTCGTGTGCATCAGAAGTGAGCTGTTTGTCCTGATTAGCCAGAGCAAAATGTTAAAATGTTAATATTAGGGCAGGGTAAGTATTAAGCAAAATGTTAGCTCCTGTAGAAAATTAAAGTCACAAAACAAATGCATTATGACTATTAGAAGTTCGACTAAAGCCATGGGAAGATTTTATGTACACAACATTCCATTTCAAAGTTTAACCCATAGACTCCAAGAAGTGGGACTTAATAGATTTTACTCTGTCTAACGCCAGACGACTTAACCCAGACAACTTAATATCCGGTTATCGTATGACTCTGTAACGAATACCGTAATTTTATAACTTTCCCTGTATTGTTAACAAAAAGTGTTAAATGTTTTTAAATATGATTGTAGAGACAAGCATCTATTTTCTGATTTTGATTGGAATCAATGCCATTAACAACAGTTTTAAATGTAAACATATATCCTCGATCGCACTTAATTCTATCATTGGGTCACGGAATGTGGACTGTGGACTTCGAAATTGAAACTGGATATTTACCACAATATTGTAACATAAAAAGAACCCACTGAAATACTGTGAACTTTAAAGGAAGTGAGCTAAAAATCCTTCAAACAAAGTGTAGGCTACCTGTAGCTTCTTGTTATCATCAATATCATTATCATGCTAAGTATCCAGCTTTTCTAACTGCAATAGTTGCAGGTTGTCTACTTACTCTTAGTGACAGCCAGAGCACACCAAAGGTGTCACAATGTAGACAAAATTTGTTGGTTAATGATCTTAATCAACAAACAGAGCTCAAAATACTTGAAGGCAAACCTTGTTCTTTATCCAGGATTCAATGTCATCACACTCATGACAAAAATGAAAGTACTTAATGGAGTTCTCAAGATTCTCACGACGAATCTGAAAGGCACCAAAAAATTACGGTAACTCTTCAATGCTTCATGACATTATGTATTAATTTTCTTTGATAACACAATAATTAACAATAATGGACAATCTGATAGTTAAAATTTGAATATCCTTCTAAGTCAATTACCTCTGCCATCTCCACTAGCCTTGAATACAAGTTCTGCAGTGAAACCTGGCGAGTTGCCACATTATCACGATCAAAGTGAGCAGTAAAATGACGTCTGACAGGACGACGGGCCTTTTCTACGGGAAAAAACACAGATGCATAAATTATCTCTAGGATACCCATCTCCTTACTACAATAATTTATTTTTCCACACATCAGAATGAAGGAAAGAAGAGCTAAGCAAGTTAAAACAGAATTTTACATCCTGAAATATAAGAAGTTGGGAGAGAGATTGTTTTAACCAAAAAATGCTGATACCAGAGGAGGGAACAAAAGATGACGAAAGTTGCCTATTGAACAAAGTAATGTTTAATTTAATGAAAAACCTTTCTTTTCTGGAGTTTTTGGTTTCACAGCTCGCTGCTTCTGAACTTTAACTTTCTTCTTCACTTTCCGTTTCACCACCACTTTCTCTGGGACAACAACTTTCTGCTTGGTAATCTTCTTTACTGTTCTGGGCTCAATCTCTTTTACATAGTTTGCTGGAACATAGCCTGCTTCCTTAGATGTCAAACGTCTGATAATAAAAAAGTTATTAATGATATCAATTTGTTAAAAGCTGTTATTTTCAAGTCACAGATATTTTGATTTTCATCTACTGTAACTTTTAAGTTTGACCGAACTATTCACAACCAAGAATATAATTATCTACAGTGTAAATTCACTTAGATTCACAATAAGTAACCAGTAATGCTATTCAGTGTTTGTGTGTACTTTGAAAAGAAAAAGAATAAATTATCTTTACAGTGAAGAGAGAAAAAAGTCGACTTGTAATGAGAATCAGACTACACTGAGAAACCGGATTCAAAAAGACAATCAAATCAAGCCAAATTGGTTCAAGCCAAGAGGAAATCCAAGGGCAATCTTACTATTTTGCAATGGATTGAAACCAAATAGCTGTTATACAATAATTATTGGCAACTACAATATACCTTACACTCCACCAATCCTTGTTTGTCTTGGCTATCAAGAAAAAGACCTTGAAAAAAGGAGAAAATAATAATTAATTATTCGATAATTAATTATTGATTCAATAATTAATGGTGTAATTGATTCAATAATTAATTACTTCATGTGTTATTGAAGGGAGTTTATAGACCACTTTCATAAATGGAGACCAATTTGATATTCTATTGTATTTATGTTAATTGGACCTACTGGCCTCATTTTGGTTAACATATTCTTTTGAATTTTGCGCATTGCAGCGAGGCTAGATAGGCTTATCAGCATTAAAACAAAAGAATATTTTATCGGGCCGCCATTATGAAAAAGGTCTATGAGACACAGTTCTTCCAACTACTTAATAGAAGGTACTACACGTTTTACAAGTTCTGGATGACATTTTTTCACCCTAGGCCTCAGCAGATCGAGTTACTCTATCTGAACAAACACTCCCTGTGCCAAAGGCTTTTCTTCACCTTTGTTAAGGTAATACAATCTTATTACTGTCAATAACATATTGTTTTAAAACTACATGATTGTATACTCTGATTTTACCACTTTAAAAATGTTAATGTTTGTATGTCCATGTGACAATGATGTTTCAAATAGGATTAATGATTGGTTTCAGGATTAATTTATATTTGTTTTCCCAGAGGACATTTGCTTGAAAGCCTTCGCGACCTCTTCAGCAGTGGGGAGGATGTCCATTTTGGGGTTAATCAGCACTTGTGGGAGACGTCGCTGTTGAAATGTTCAGCTCACCAATCCAGGATTTGCTTCTTAATATGGATTGGGGAAATTATTCGGACAAACAGACATTTTTGCCCTTTACAAAACGGTCATGCCACCCACCTCTCCCTTGGCCATTTTGAGTCCCTGTCCACTGAAGGGATGTAAGGCTTTTACTTGTGGAACTTTGATTTCTTGTACAACATCTTTAACGACTTCTTTTTCCACCGTCTCCTCCACTTCCTCGTCTGTTTCAACCTCTGCTTCCTCTTCATAAACTTCAAATTTTGTCTAAAATTATAACATACTAACAATCAGTAAACTGCCAACAAGATATCTGCAATAATGACCATAACATACTTGTACATATGGTCACTCATGTGGGATGCACCCATCAATCACAAATACATGATTTTTTTTTTCTTGCCCATCTTCTGTAAAACTACATGTACAGCCCCAAGCCTCGAGTTGAAGTTTTCAATCCCTCTGGACCCAACAAGGCTGCCACGTGATTAAGTCTGGCGTTTCTAAAACGAGGGTAAGGGTAAGACCAAGGTTCAGGGTAAGGGTAAGGATACGAATACAAAAAGTATCCTAAACATGCATAAAAGCTAACCTTAGGCCTAATTAGGCCTAAACAAAAGTTTAAGGTTAGCTTTTATGCATGTTTAGGATACTTTCTGTATTCGTATCCTTACCCTTACCCTGACCCTTGGTCTTACCCTTACCCTCATTTTAGAAACGCCGGATTAAGGCCCTTTAGATGCACAATGATTTCAATAAGCATCACAAATTGTCCCCTTTCTACATTTACCATCACCAAAAAATTACACTAAACCTTACTCTTCTCTTACTGCTAGAAATATTTGTAGGTTTAAGACTTAAGGGGCATTTTTGTGTTGGATATCAAAATTGGACATGCATCTTATTTCATGCAACTTCTGGACACAAGTGGTTAAAAACTCCATCCAGCAGGGGTTTCAATAACATTTGAAGTAGATGCCTGGGCTATTCAGTGTAAGCGGCGGTCACTCTTGTCTTGTACAAAGGGTTAAGTGAAAATCAAGGCAGCGCCGGCAGTGAGAGGCAAATTTCTGACAAAGACGGCGGCATACCGCCGGTGACCGGCTTCTAATGACACCCCTGCACAGTCAGCTACATGCACGAGCATTACATAGAGTGTTTTCACTCACGTGATCAGCAGCCATATTGGATTACTGAAACAAAAGGAAGTATTTGCATAAAAATAGAGTTCAATTCCCAGAGGATTAGTTTGGTACATGATCATGGTCGCCATTCCTTTGTTTTGGAACACCAACATGGCCGCCGCAACGTCATGTGAAAATGCTCTATTTCTTTTTTTTGAGACAAATTAAATCAATGCACCTTTCATCAGATTTACCGGTACGTGTAGATCATCAATTCCATTGTTTGATCATCGTGAATCAATGGTGGCATTTTTTTTTATTTAGCCTTACACTCCACTATAAATTACAGGCTTACCAGTCCTGTATTCAAGTGGAACTTAACTGAACCAAAAAACAGCTTGTAACATAATGATTGCGATTATCATGTTGTTTATAGCAGCCAATGAGATTGCATCGTTTACATGCCCTAAAAATAGTCTTGTTTTTGTCTTTCACATTGCTTTGACAGGCCACTTCGTAAGTTTATTTGCTGAACTAGTCATTAAACCAGTTGAGTTCCAGAGTATTAATTTTGACGATCTATTTACAAACATAAAATGGAAAAGAGCCTGTCAAGAATGCTGGAACACTCAAAAGACAACAATATAATATTATTGTTCTCACCTGAGATGCCGTCTCAATGCTTTCCATAAGTTTGCTTTGTTCCCTCAAACGATTCACATCATCAGCAAATCCTTTTATCTCATCAATGACATTTGTGTGTCTTTGAAGAAGTGACTAATTAAATCAAATTAAAACAATGACAATTGCATAGTGTGAAACTTCAATGATTTTATGGGGAACATGGATAGCGTAATGGTGAAAGCACTAACACCAATGTGGCCCAGGTTTGGTTCATACATGGGTTGAGTTTGTAGTTGGTTTTTTCCCTGCTGCAAGAGGTTTTTTACCACAATTGCTTGTAATCCCCCAATCTGATTGGCCAATTTGCAGTTGGCGATAAGAGTCTAGACAACGCTGTACGTGTCATGCTCGCATCAGTTTATCACGCAATGTGATAGCCAATCAGAAACGCCCATTTTGGGAAATAAACCAATAATATTCTGAGAAAGTTATAGACAACGCTTGCTCTTTCTTTGTGTCATGATTTTGGTCTTGCTGTGAAATAAAAACTTTTTTTGGCATTGAATATTGTGGTAAAAGACAAATTTGTTGTGGACACACGCAGCTGCGCCTCATGAGACCACAACATTTGGACCACTGTGATGATGAATATCATTGTTGAAAAGACTACAGACAATGCTGAACCACTTTTGATTTGTTAATTTCTCTGGGTTCTCTGGTTTTACCCTCTTTTTTGCTTTTCTTTTCATAACTATGACACTTCATATGAATTAAATAGTTATTGTTTTACAGATTTAGTACACACACACTGTAGGTGCTTGTTTTGAAAACTTTGCAGGAAAACATAGTCAGTCTTGCCATATCAACCTAGAATATTGGAAAGATTGAGCACCTAAAATGAGATAGCTGACAAGAAATGGTTGATATCCTCTTGGCATTTTCTGCACAATAATGTCAAACTTAATTTGACAAGAAACAGTTAATGTTTAATCTGCATAACTCTGGGAGACAGAGCGTATGTCTCCACAGCACCTTCAGTTTGCAACACTCTACCAAGCCATATTAAGTCAGAACAGTCAATTGTTAAATTTGAGAGTCTTTTGAAAACCTTTCTTTTTAAACAAGCCTTTGCGTGTCTTAATAAACTTTATTGTATTTTTATATAATAGTAATATCATTTTCACATATTTTATAGATATTTCGGCTGATCACAGTTACACCTTAACTAACTCATAATATAATATGATATTCGGAATTCTATTGTAACACGTTGTTTATTTGTAATTTATTTTATTTTATTGATTACTTGCTTGTGAATTTATAGGCACATTTGATTATATTTAGATAGAATCTGTGCCCATTATAAATATTAAATAATAATAATAATATTAATATTAATAATAATAATAATACTTTTGGAGAGATGAAGAAATAAACTGTACCCACCATTGCACTTTGTTCATCCCTGCCATAGTCCTCGCTACTAACAACATACATCTTCTCCATCATCCATGATTCTACATCATTTGAATCTGAATAATACTAGAAAGAAAACCATACAAATGGATAAATCTCAGAAGCATTATGAAGGGCCTTTGAATTTTTGGCATGCTAAAATTTCATTTACAGGTAACTGCACCAAGTCCCATCTGGGTAAGGAAAGAAAATCCAGCTACCGGAACATCATTGTGGTCAATTTTTTCAGACACTAAAATCAATAAATAACTGTTTGGAGCAGATTTGGCTCATTCAAAGACTTAATTTGAATTTTCTGGACGTTTTATGAGATCCCTTTTTTCAGTTCTACCAGACCATGCATTACTTTTTGGTTTCAGTTCCATCACTTTCCAGAAAATGCAATGACCGAGAGGAACCCTGATCAAAGTACATAGATTGACTAAAAAGATACAGTAAAACCCTGCATGTAAGAAACTTCCATTTTAAAATTTAGCCTAAGCAGGTTCTTATATACATGCTGTACTATTAATGGTAATTAAAAATTTG
>NC_090887.1:19791067-19793567 GCF_036669925.1 Montipora capricornis | reverse complement strand
ATCATCCTCATCCAAGAAGGCTAGAGAGTCTAACCATTTTTAGATAACATTACAAAGGCAGCACAGTTTCAGTTTCAGTTTCAGTCTTTCTCCTCAGTTATTTAAAGACCCCGAGTGTTGGTCCATCCCGAGTTTTGATCCCATAACCTCTGCCACAGTAGTCTGACGTTTAACAAATGGAGCCAACCAGATGACAGTCTTGTATTCTAAAACACAAGAGGCATATTTAATTACCTAATTAACTCCTCTCTCAGTGCCATTTCTCTATCATGTTCAGCACTCTCCATCATTTGCCACGCCCTGTTGACATCCAGCACAAGCCGTCCCTCAGGTGGAACATAAGGCTGCTGATTGTTGCCTTTCCTCTTTGTTTGCAAACTGAAGAGATGGGCCTCTATATTCACACGCTCCGAATATCTGAGAAAAACAACAAATACCCAGCATTGCACTTCATTAGCACAATAACTAGACAAGCTAGCACAAAGCTGAAAAATTGTAACTGGTTTTAATCAATTTTTAAAAAAACATGATGCCATAAATATTTGACTTTTAACAATTTGACAGCATGTCAAGGTTCTTGAATTTTCTTTTATTTAAAGAGTCCCCATCACAGACAGGGTTTCCAGTAAGAATGTAATTGAAAAAACTTATTTAAGAAGTAAGTAGCGAGGGGGCCGCAGGTGCCAAAGAGGGGTTTGGGGGCATGTTACTCTACCGTTACGTGATCAGTATTTTAGAAACCGCAAAGCCACAAAAATTTTATCACGTGATCAGAATTTTTTAACCGCAAACTGAAATCAACAGTCCGTGAAGTGGGCTGAAAAAAAGCCCTAGTCCAAGGATGTCTGAAAATCGATAGTAACAACCTCTACATCCGTTCCCTCAACACTCCTAGGAGTGTCTAACAATGTTTACAACGGAAGCATATCACTGAAAACATTCTCACTTTGGGGGCTTTTCAACAGTTCGGAAATGTTTGAATGCTGCCATCTCTCTTTGAACTGCTATCATAGATTTCTGAAATGGTCGACCAAGCTCAAGAATTTTGGAGTTGAGCCAGTTCAACAAATCAGCGACCATCATTTCATAATCTTTCTCCATCTGGTCAACCTCCATCAAGATTCCAAGGATCTGACGATGAGAGAAACAAAATAAATTTACCGCATAAAGAACCAGACACGTGTAATTTAAGTAGGTGGTCCAAAAGCTTAAACCTGTGCACCAGTGGCTCAGTTAGTTCAGCACCCGGCTGCCATGCAGGCCGCCACAAGTTTGTGATTCTGGCCGGACCAACACTCAGTGTCTTTAAATTACTGAGGAGAAAGTGCTGCCTTTGTAATGACACCTGAAAATGTTTAGAATCTCTAGTCTTTTTGAATAAGGATGATAAACCGTAGACCCTGCATCACAACCCTTCAATGTTGTCCCACAACCCTGTGACACACTATTCGCAAAAAATACCGTTCGGCATGGAGTTCATGGAGTTCCCGGTGTTGTGGTCTGTCCTCTGTGATATATATCATGGTTGCACAAGAGACTTTCAACTAGTTATGGCTCCTGAGCCCCTTGAGCATGGGTAAATAAACCATGACTGTGACAAAACTCTTCAAGTTAAGAAGCCTGTAAACTCCATGGCCTTTGCTTTAACGATGATTCTGCCAGCTGTTTATAATAAGTGTCTACAGGCGAGATGGATTTTTGCAGCTACCTTTTAAAGCTCTTAATGCTTCCATTTCGTATTTTGTGTATGCAGCAATTCAAAACGTTTTTGCGCATTTAAGATAGAATACGGCAATCCAAAAAATTGGGTTATGGGATTTGTCAGCTTCAGAGTAAAGGCTTTTGACTTTTAAAATAACACATAAATAGTTTACAGTTTAGTTGACTTGGATCAATTTTGAATTTTACGACTGATGAATCAGGAAGTGCATGTGGCATCAAAATGACTTGCTGCTGTGTTGAAGGGGCTGTCACGTTATTTTAGTGTGTTTACAGGAAATCTGAAAAATGGAAATGTGGAATTCCATCACTGATGATATTATCATGATTATATCACAAAGAAAAACGATCCTGAGCAAACACGACCTTTATCCAGGTGATTTGCCACAAACTTAAAACAAGTTGGGCAGATTTTTTTTCAAGATTGCCCAAACGCAACACATTTCAATCTTGCAAAATACTGTCAATCCATGCTTCTATTTCATTTTGCTGTGGGTTTTTTATGTTGTTCAACACTTTTACATGGTTTTTGCAATGTTTCATTCTACTTTTTTGGGCAGTTTGGGTGTCATGAAATTACATCACTTTGCGTGACATAGCTCCTTTAATTATTATCATCATCAATCTTTACTCACTCTCACTTGCAATATACATGTAGAACACTAGTTAACCAAACCTGACTACAAATACCAACTAATTTTATAATAATTTTATAGTGACTAGCCACTCTTTCCACCTTAGCTATGCGCCTTCCCCCGGTTTCCTCGCTCTTCATCTTGGC
>NC_090887.1:19783567-19786067 GCF_036669925.1 Montipora capricornis | reverse complement strand
TTCTCCGTGTAATATTGTGTGTACTAAATCAATTTAATTATCATCATGAAATAATAGTTATATCCAAAATTATTTTCATCCTCTTCCTTTTAGGGGTCTGTTGACAGTGGACAGCTGTTTGAAAATTCAGAGATTAATAAATACTGGTTATAAAAGTGCGGGAGGTGTTCAAGACATCAAAGTAGGTGGAGATTTTGCCTTTTGACAACATTGGTTATCTACATACATAATAAGCCATTTCCGAGTTCATGTCTGCCTCCTCTTCAAAGCGAGTCTACGTGCAAAGTTTTTCTTATGAAAATTAGTTTTCATTCATATAACTAATTACCATCACAAAAACTTCACACTTAGACTCGCTTTGAAGAGGAGGCAGACCTGAACTCGGAAATGGCCCATTACATGTATCTGTAGTATTCAAATCTGAGTTGCTAATAATATTATTGTTATTATTAAATTAAATTATTATCAGCACTGTGACACGATGAAGAATGAATGCCGTAGAAACAATAAGTTATTATTCTTTGAATCATTGCAATACAAGGGTTCAAACTGACATTTCAATACTAACCAATTTTTCCAAGATTTTCTCCAGAAATTATCTCAAGGAGGGATATAAGCAATCTTCCATCACACAGATCAGTGAATAAGTCATCCACATGTTGGTTATGCTGGAAAAGTGTTACAAAAAGGTTTCTTGAGAACAAAGCAGTTGGGGCATTACTGTGGTTATTTATAAGCAAACTTAACTTGGAAAAGACTGCTGGTCACCTGTTATTGACATTGTACATGTGCTGTTGCGGTTGTTTGCAATCATGATAGCCCATTTCCGAGTTCTGGCCAGCCTCATCTTCAAAGCGAGTCTAAGTGCGAAGTTTTTGTCATGAAAATTAGTTTTCATTCATATGTAAAGTAGAACTAATTACCATTACAAAAACTTACCACTTAGACTTGCTTTGAAGAGGGGACAGACTAGAACTCGGAAATGGCCTATTACCTTTGCTTGGGTATTCACTTTTGCCCAACCCACCCTCTCCTGAGGGCAAGAAATGGTAAGTACAATTTTTCTGTGTGACGGGGGGCAGAGTTTGACACATGGCTACGTGGCCTTGGTTACTTCTTGCCAATCGCCTCATTTCATGTATGGCACCTACCTTCCAATCAATTTTGACAAATTAACAGATGATAGCCTTCTCTTTTCATTCCAATCAATAATGGCTCATCACTTTCAAAAAAAAAAACTACAGAAACCCTGCACAGATGTACAAGTTAGCTTTAACTCACTGAATTTAGCACTTATATATATTTGAGTTCAACAGCCAGCCTGACTTTATGTTACGGACAATTTCACCCCAGTCACGACATAAGAAACATCCATGAAGATACAAGATTTTCAGTGTCACGCTCTTTCAGACAGGGCTAAGGTAGTAACTCCTTTCGTATTTATTTTCAAGGAAACAAATCATTAAATAGTTAATCTGATCATGTTCTCATAAGTTGAGAAATTGAAGTCTGGCACTTCAAGATGAATATATTTCCTTCTTAGCATAATATTTAATGATATGAGCGAACTTCTACAACTTCAGTCAATAAGCTTAATTACTAGGTCTCACCTTATCAAGAAAAGAATTGACCCACTTTGTGAATGTTTTCTTCTGGGAGTTGATTCGCTCATTTTTCAAAGCCTTTATCCTGTCTTTTTCAAACGTAGGTGTTGGAGGAGGTATATAAGACATGATATTGTGATGTTTCCGCAACAAACACGAAGAGTGTCGCGTTTTGATATTTGGCGCCCGTGTCCCTACCAAGTACTACACAATGTACTTACTACACATGATGCGATCGTCGATCACCAAACACCGCAAATGTTTTCCCTTACCACAATTAAGTTCAAGAAAAAGTCTTTTTCGTAAAGTGAAGGTTTCTCCAGTAGGGTCGTTACTCTTTGTCGAAAACCAATAGTACCAAATTATTTATAACGGTCTTTGTTCCTCGTACAGGCTTAATTGCCAAACTCAACGCTGTACGTACGAGATGTTGACCTCTCGTTGATCGCTTGCACATCACAAGTGTGGTTTGTCATGAGACCAAATATTCCAATACCAAAATACCAAAATATTCCAATACCAAAAACTCTCAATTTAGCCAGCTTCAAAACAATATCAGCGCTCCGCAAAAATTGCTCATAAACAAGACGTAAATTCCCGAAAAGACGGGAAGTTCACGCGTTCTTTGGTTGTGACAGGCAACAGCGTGTGAAGGAATTCATATTGAATTTCTAACATTTCCCGCTCCGCCTAGATCACCTATTATGGAATGATTGACATTTCGAGCCTTCGGAGTATCTCGAGGTCCCACGCGCGTCAACTACGCGGAATTGCTTGAATTGTTTTATTTATTCATTCATTTATTTATTGTTATTCATTCATTCATTTATTTTTATTTGAGCTCTCATTTTTTTCATCAGCTTCTAATTTAATTCTAATTTTATCAGTCAAGGGGA
>NC_090887.1:19771067-19778567 GCF_036669925.1 Montipora capricornis | reverse complement strand
TGGCTACCCGAGGGGACAAGCTGGAGCTATCTTGCCCGCTCGGGATTTCTCGCTTGGTCCCGCATGATCAAAGATCACTTTTTGGTGTTTTATCCCATATAATAAATCCTTTATTGACCAAGCTTGTTCGATCAAGATGGCTGGATATTGGCCTCGTTCTTTTTTCGGGTATTTATGGACTTCGACGAGAAGAACCAAAAACACGCAAAAAAAAAAGAACTTGACCAATATCCAGCCATCGTGACCTTTCGCTTGGTCAATAACTCATATATGGTGCTTTTTCTAGTCGCCATAGAAGCCCTTAGGTTTTTTATGACACTCCATTTTCAACAAACTTACTGGTTGCATTGAGTTTTTCCACAATAACTTGCCAAATAGGAATTTCAGTTTCCAATAGACGAATTTCTCTTTTGTTCTTTTTGTCAGCTAATGAAAGCTCTTGCTCCAAATTATCATCTTTGGGTTCCCTGCAAAAAATTAAAATCAGTGGCACGTTTTAGATTCTAAGCAACATTTGACTGCAATTTTCAATACAACAGGGCCTGGTTGTTCAAAAGACGATTAACGCTAATTCCAGATTAAAAATTAACCAAGGAGTTTATTTCTCTTCTCCTAAATGCTGTTCAGCGCTGATATTCGGCAAAACTTTACATTAGAAGAAGTCAGTATTTAAAAACAAAAATAAGCGAAAGAAACTTTCACCAAAAAGTTGAAAACGTGAAACAAAAGTTCACGCTAATCCTGGATTAAGTTAATCGGCTTTCGTACAACCGGGCCCAGGTCATCATTCTACAATCGGCAACAACAAAACAAGAAAAGTACTTTTTAGGGATACATTGTGCCTCTTCCTCTCCCGCTAATTATTCAAAGTTATACCGCTGTTCACAAGGCTCGTAGGCAACAGAAAATAACACAACATTGCCCAAGGGGGTGAGGGGAGTGTCTCAACATCTTTGACGCCAATTATGACTTGTATAATTCGATATAACACACCGTACAGTGCAAAAAGAAAGTGGCTACAAGCAGCTTACATCAAATAACCGTACTTACAAAAGTTCTGCATCAGTGATCTGCTCCTCTGCATCTGAAAAACTCATGGCATGCTCTGCTGTAGAAACTGAAGATAGAAAATAAAGGACTGCAGAAAGCCGTGGGTTGATTCTTGGACTGACCAACTGATTAATTGATTGATTGATTGACAGGGACAGACAGACAGATGGACCAAAAGATCAGCTAGATGAATGGACAGAATTGACCTTGTGGTCATCATCATTAGTATCACCCAGTGGAATAATGCAAATCCTGCATTTTAATTGGATACGCTACTAGAGGACTATTAGTAATAGTCCTCGAGTAGCAAAAAGCGTGACGCTTTCCTTTCGTTTTATTCCTAAATAAATATTTCTTCAACTCACATTTGCTAATTTCATTATTGCCTTTTCTGTTCGACGACTTGGGTGATACTAAAACAATTTAACCCTTCGCCCTCAAGGGCCACATGTCAATAGCCGATGAGGCAAAGCCGAATTAATTATCATTAAGTCGAACTTGTTTCCCGCAAATGGTCTAACTTCAGTTTCCAAACTCAGTGTCATATACACTGAATGGGTTGAATTTATTGTAGGTTCCATACTCTTGTCCAAGAGATCTTTAGTTTCCCCTTATAATCAAAGACAAACATTTGATCTGCATTAACTGGACATAACTGAACAATTGGTGCATTTATTAATTTACCTGTCTGGTCAGAGAGAAGCTGGTGTTGTCGCATACAAAGCCAGTGATTTCTTAAGGCTTTTGCAGATCGACACTGATGAAACACTGCAGGATTTTTGTCCATCAATTCTTGAAACAACTCTAAAGAAGCTGGACTATTCTAAAAACAAAACAATATGCCTTGATCAGAAAAAGAACATATTCTTAGTTTTTAATTAGAATAAATTACTTCATCTTACATGTGTGTAATGGAGATTGTTTCTTGCGCAAGGTTAATTTTCTCTACAGCTTTTAAAACTTGTAAAAGATCTTGATCGCAAAAAAGTGGTAAAAGATCTTAAGAACAAGAAGGACAAACAATGTCACTCACAGGTTTTTAATAAATCTTTAATAAGTCCTAATTAATAATAATAATAATAATAATAAGTCTCGCTCGCCGTCATCACAAAGTACAGCCATGATGCAGCTCAACAAGGTTAAACCGAAAGCACACCATGACGCCTCTGGCAGCCACTATACGGTTCACGTAAGACCTTGGAGCACAACTTACAGCCAGCTGGAATCAGCTGTATGCTGGTTTTTGCTGCTCAGGGAGGACAAACGGAGAACCCGGAGAAAACTCCTCGAAGCAGAGAAGAGAACCAACACAAATTCAACCCACTTACGGCATCAGGTCCAGGAATCAAACCAGGGCCTCATTGGTGGGAAGTGAGTCCTCTCATCACTGCGCCAACCCTGATTCCTGCTTTAACTGCTTAAAGTTGCACAGTGCACTTTTGTGTAACTCTATGGTTGATTGATTGATTGATTGATTGAATGATTGATTAATTGACTGAATGATTGATTGAATGATTGAATGATGTCACATGCTTAAGCTCCCTAATACACTTTCCAAGTCAATCAGTTCCTTTAAAGTTCTGCATGTTTTGTTGTTTCTGTTTTTGACAGTGGTTTTTTATTTTGAAAGTGACTTCAACTAAGTTCTTGTTGCAATGTCAGCCACAGTCGTCAGGAATACAATATGGCAAAAAGGGAGTAGACAATGGTTATTTTCATATAACACTTACTGCAGGGACGTTTGATAAGAGGTGTTCTTCATCTTTACTCCACAATGCATTGTTTTGTGCTGAAGATATAACATCTTGTGGAAGTTGTTTAATAGCAGTGGTAGCCAGCCTTAAATTAAAACAAAAAAAAATTCTTAACACATTGGAATACCTTGTAAAAATGGATTGTAGGTAAATACATACAGAGATAAAGAAAATTCCTTTCTCAGCAAACCTTGAGACTACTGGGTCATACAAAAGCTGATACCAGCGTTCTTGAATCTCCTTCTGACTAAACCGACAAGAGAACTTTACTCCAAGGTAAACAGCAGTTAAATCATTTGTCTAAAAAAAGAGAAAAACCACACTGACTCTGAAGTCTCAAAAACAGTCATAATAATGATTAAAAACCACATGTATGCATCAACCAAGTTTTTCCAGTTTTTATTAATAACCGAACAAGCAAAAACGTAACTGCACCAACAGCTACTGTACTGTCGCTCAGAGCAACCCTGTTTTTTACAAAGTATATTGTTACAATGTACCTAAACATATGGCCATAGTATGTTTACAAAAGCAGATTTCTTCCATCACAGCAACACTACCTACAGTACATCTGTAAATGATAATAATTATTGCTATAATGAATTGGATGAACAGTCATGTACTTGTATACCCATTTTTGAGGTTTAAATTTATTCTTATTTGACACACAATCCTTGCATTAAACCAAATTGTTCGGGGCTGGATAACCTGCGAGCCAGCGAGTCATGCAAATTTTGCATTTAAGTCTAAGCAGCCATTTCAAATAGCGCTGATAAACTGCCGTGTGACTCGCAAGTTGGTTCGCACGACTAGCAGCCACGGCTCACGTGGCTTGCTGGCTTGCACATTATCAATACTCAAATTGTTTACTATGTCCCATTGTTTCAAAAGAAAGTAAACAATGCAAGACTACGTAAAAGAACTGGTTTAAAAATTGTCTTTCTTGCATTACTTAACAAAGTTAGTTCATAGGTGTACTGTACATGTATGTGTCAAAAGAATGAGTCACATCTCAAGATGGGAACGAGGCGTGGCAATGCAATGAGAGCGCCACCTTCCACCAAAGTGTTCCAGGTTTCTCTCCCGGATTCAACATGTCCGTTGACTTAGTTGGTACTCCACTCTGCCTGGAGAGGTTTTTCTCTCCATACTCTGGACGGTTTACCCTCTCGTTAGAAACCAACATTTCGTTTGGTCTACATAAATTTTATGCAATTTAATTTGGTTTACAATCTCTCTAATATTGTCAGAGTGTTCATGCTCAGCTAAATAAGCTTGAGACTCCAATAAAGTGGTTATTAAAATCTTATCTTCTCAGGAGCGATGGTAGCTACCGGTTTAACTTTGTCACAGTAATGAACCAGGTCCAGTGACCTTAGGTGATCAATAAACTGATATCTTTTGTTTCTCTTTTCAATAATAATTTCTTATCACAGTGGTTTTCAATTGAGTGTCAAAAGTAATCAGATTATTACTTTGGTTTTGCATTACTTCACTCAGTGATTGGTTCAAAGTTCTCGCGCCACTTTTTTAACCAATCAGAAGTGAAATCAAAACCAATAGTAGCTCGCGCGTGCACATTTTTCCGCGCTTTGTGTCGGCTACGTCTAATTACTTCAAGTTTTGATTTGTTTACTGGATTGTTTACTGGATTGTCTGGATTGATTTGTTTACTGGATTTTACATTGGCCAAAGTAATTACTTTGGTTTTGGTTTTACGACATTCATTTGAAAACCGCTCCATTATTATTACAAAAGTCATTTTGTATTACCTGTTGAATGGCAGTAATGAGAGCTAAGTCATCAGTAGGTCTCCATCTTCCAAACTCTTTATTTACTTGAGGATTCTGCAATACACAGAAGTAATAGTACTATAGGTTGTGGAGACACTTTTAAAAGGCATCACAGGCAAAAAGTTTAAAATTTACTGACCTTACTCTTGCGTTGTCTTCTAGAAGGGCCTTTACCTGTTGGCTAATGAAAAAAGAGCATTCATCATTTTGCTACATGTATCTAAATTTTAATTTTCCTTTAGTGCCTTCACTGAGCAATAGGAACAAAGCAATCCCATTTTGTCTCTTTTAACATAAAAATACCACATATTTATCTAGATTAAATGAAATGGGGAGGAAGATCTCATTGTACAATACATGTACGATGATATCAACCGAAGGGTTTTCAGTGGATGAAAAGACTAATGTAGTAAGTACTAGGAACATGAGCCTAATCCAGCATGTGTTTCTCGAAGATCTCAAAATATTACAGGTACCAGATTTCCCACCGCATCTAAACGAAAGAGGTTTCAATGCACAACACTTTTGTTCACAAAATTCTTGCTCTTTTTTCCCTTCTTTAAACTCTATGGCCTTTGTATCAATTTCTTTGACAACAAATTTGAACATTTTTAACACAGTGATTTCATTCACACCATTCATACATCCCTTTTTCTGAAATTTTAAGTTTATCTAAATCAAATAGATTGGCCAAAATTGTATTATTAATTGTGATTGATTAAGCACAAAAACTTCAAAACATTCACCCAACATTTTCAAGTAAGAACAAACTCTTCAAGCCATTCAATGCTAAAATCAGATTTAAATAGTCTGTGAATTAACAATCCTATGCAATAGAAAGCAAACATATATTTTAAAGCGGCTAGGTCACGCAATTTTAGGCAATTTCAGCACTGATCGAATGGTCATAGAATTAACTAAAACATCAAAATAACTGTTCAAAACTATAGAAGAACTCTGACAAAACACAGGGAAGCCAAGAAGGGACGTGGATGGACAAAACTGGAGAGGATTGAAATGGATTGAATTTGGATAAATTGAAAAACGTCGGCCCACCTTTTTTCAAATTTATAATTATTAGTCTATATCAAAATGTCATTTACAAAACTGGCAAATCATTCTCAGTTGTTAGGTGGCTGTGATTTTGCAAATGAAAGACTCTTGCTCTTCCAATTTGACGTTTAGAGCTCATAATTAACAAAATTAAACAAAATTACTTAAAATAGCGTGACCTAGCCCCTTTAATGTGCACAAAATTCAGTTTAGTGCAGTTAAACGAAGTTTAACAAAGTTCACAACAAAGAGCGGATGTGGTCTCTGTGCCAATTGCTTGTCCAGTTGGGCTTTTGCCTCCCCCCCACCACCTCCCTACTTCCACTTTTCATCTGCGAGGACTGCCTGGAAGCACGGCATGGGGGCTCATGGCTGGGTTGGGGGGATTGACAGCCATGAGAGCGTCACTGGGTCAAGGGGCTGGCTGGCCGGCCGGCCGGTCTCCAGTGGATATTCCAGACACTTGACCTCCAATAACCCATTGACGCCCAAAGCTGCCTCAAACAGCCATATTTGGTATTTTACTCTGTCTAACGCCATCAATAGGGAATCCCCAGGATTCAATGGGTTAAGCGATGCAATTGTTAACTGATATTATCTAGGGGCATCATTACTATTAATATTTATGATTTTTGCTTCACTACTCAACAATGAGAAAAGCTCCTTATACATGTAGCGTTTCAGTGACCACTCCTCATGTAGTTACAATGTAAATCATCTTACCAAAGGTCTTTTAATATCTTTTTCTAACCCAGTCACATCAACTCGCTGCTTTGAGGCTTTCTTAAGACTGCTTTCCACAAGTTCATCGTCAAACTTTTTCCTTTTTATAGAACGTGAGGAACTGCGACGTGGTGTACCCCGCCCATGTCGAGGAATTGGTGCAGCAGGATTTGTGCTTCGTCCTGAAGGCCGAGGAATGGAAGCAGGATTGGGTAAAGTTGTTGGAGGCAAGGAGGCCATTATTTATTATCTACAAAGAGAGATATAGAACACTAATTTTGTTACTAAACTAAAGAAAACTAGAAATATAAAATACTGTTACTGTACATGAATATGACAATGTCAATCACAATAATATTATTGTGCTTCTGGTACATCTTTTAAGATAAATTTGCAACTAAATGAAAATGTGTACCATTGTTAATCACTTCAAAAATTCTTGCATAACAATGTTAAATCCGGCCTTGAGTATTGGACAAAATGAGATACACAAGTGAATATAGGGCCACCTTAACCCTTTGATGTCCAAACCGGCCTAAACCGGCCAGACTTAGTATTTTACTCTATCTATCTCCAGACAATTTTACTCGTCAATGGGGAACCCCTGGGAGTCCATGGGTTAAACAATCCAATTGGCTCTTTTTTTAACCCAATGCCAAGGCATACGAGACACTATATTAATTTTTTAAAAATACAATCACCCCAGACTTGACGAAAAAACAATTTACCATCTTCTTTTATCAAACAAATGAAGGGGTTACTTTCTAAACAAACTGTGGTCTGCGTCAGCGGCAGGTATAAAACACAGGTCATTGTTTTACCAATACAGAAAGGATCAAACATTTAATGGTTAGGGTTGTTTCTATATTGGTAAAACAATGACCTGTGACTTGCGGCCAGTGCTTTGTACCTGCCCCCGTGTCAATTGGGAGTGAAACATGAAAATTTGCTTTTATAAAATGAGTTGGTAACAGGCGCGTAGCGTAGTCATTTTTTCAAGTACGCACAAGTATATATGATCTAGAAACCTAAGTAAAGTGAGCGAAAAATACTGCGTTCTTTATTTCTAGTCGAAATAGTTTTGTGAATACAAGCAAAGAACAAAGCATCTTGCCCTTATTTTGAGC
>NC_090887.1:19761067-19766067 GCF_036669925.1 Montipora capricornis | reverse complement strand
TCGGGCCGATTTCGGGTGCCACAATTCCTTTTATATCTTTGCAACGCCGAGGTTCTAAGCCATCAAACTTCGCAATCCTCTTAGTTTTTCTTACACTAAAAACATGTTAAAGGATCAGATTTTCAAAATAAGCAGATTGCAGTTTGATAACCGGCTTTTCGGGCCCGAAAAGTTCTCGGGACTTTTGAGAAACAGGCCCCAGGCTCCTGACCGGATTGACAAACACGGACCGGATCAATAACAAAATCCCCGCCAGACAACGTGCTGAAGACAGGAGAAGTCGAATTCTGTGCCTTTCTCTCTTGTGTAGTCGTCTCCTCATTTATTGCGGCTACTCAAAATGTTTTTTTTCCAGAGGTGATTACAGATTCCAAGGCGGAATTATGAAAGATACCTTGTGACGAATTGACGTCAATAAGTGAATTGACTGCGTGTGCAACGGTCTTCTTCTTCAAACATGAAAACTGACAACAATTTTTTTTAATCACAGTTCCTGACAATTGCGCAATAGCTTGATTTAGCAACAGAAAAGAAGTGTCAGTTGACGAAAGGAGAGCCCGCAGAATAGTTGGGATTCTACTCTAATATGACGTAATATGGATGTTTTTGCTGCGCTCGCCATCGTCAACTGACATTCCAGTTCTGTTGATAAATCAGGATATAGTGCAATTAGAAGCGACTGGAGTAAAGTAAAGAATTGTTGTCAGTTTTCATGTTTGAAAAAGAAGACCGTTGTGTATGCAGTCAATCCGCTTATTGACATCAAATCGTCACATCTTATCTCTCATGATTCCGCTTCGGAATCTTTAATCACCTCTGTAAAAAAAAAAAAAAAAAAAAAACGAGGAGACAACTACACAAGAGAGAAAACCACTGAATTCGAGCACGTTGTCTGGTGTAATGGGATCCGGACGGGTCCGGTCCGGTCCGGTCCGGTCCAGTCCGGTCCGGTCCGATCCGAACCGATCCGATCCGATCCTGGTTTTGCCAACGGCCCTCTGAAATGGCTTTTTTCCTTTTCCATTCGCTCGCTGAGGGTGTGCTTGGTTTCTTTTAAAACTCTTGCGGTTCAAGAAAAAATAATTTCCAAACTGGTGAATTCCAAAGTAAATATCACTCGAAAAACCGATATCGTTCTCATCATCTCATCGTTCTCATCCCTTCGGGATTCATGCGATATCGGTTTTTATCGTAAAATGCACCGTTGAATAGATTAGTTAGGCAATCATTTTTTGTATAGAAGAAAGCAAAGAAAACCGTTTAATTATTTTCACTAACCCTACAGGCAAAACCAAGGAGCTCCGCGGCTTGGCTAAATCTATGTGATATGAATAACGCGAACTTGTATTTTTAAATGAAGTCCTTGTAGCCGTCGTCGTCCTCGTTTCGTTCAAGCTCCCTTATAGATGTAAGATATGGACGAACAAATAGTATTCTTTTTTGAATAGATATATTGACAGCTGGAAATGCTTGGCCGAATGATTTTATAGACGCTGATAATGTTAATAAGTTCAAGAAACTTTTGTACAAATGTTTAATTGCACGTTAGGGTCATTTTATCAAACGTAAAATTATCTATTCTATTTGATTACGATGTTTGGCTTGTTGTAAAATACGCAACGCAATGTACGGCGATGTCAATCTGTAAAATACGCAATATACGCAATATGTGCAAGACGGTTTATTTTATCAGCGGTTAACTTGCAAAATGTCAAAAAGCGCATGCTCACCGTTCCCACGAGGTTTCTCCTTAAGGTTTCTTTCATTCGCTTTTGTGTTCCTCATGTTTACCCTTTGCGAGATTTTAGGTTCGTTTATTCACAAGTTTGTTTTGCATCTGGATGGTGTTTGTATTTTCAATTACAACCTCTCCCTTGGGGAGCCTTTCTAGGCTCGTAACAGAGATTTTACCTTTACCAAGGGGTTATCGCGCATAGCTTTTAACCAATAAAATTCCCGTGCACTAATCCTATTTGGCATTTTGCTGCACCCAAAAAGGTCAACCGAGATAAGAACTCGGATACCTTTCAGGTATTCCGAGTACTTAGATTCAGATGGGAAAATAAACAACATTTCGATAAGGGCACTTTAAGATTTGCAATGACAAGCTATTTTTCCCGCCAAAACCTTTCTTCAATGCTTCCATCGGCACAACTCTTTGGTGTGTTAGAGCCAACATTAGGGATCGCACGCTTGGACAAAGACGAAAACAACGAGAACTTTGCGTAAAAGTTTTATTTCCCGTTCATTGTAGAAATTTCGTGATATCTTCCATAAGTCGTTCGGAATGGAAGGTGTGTTTCAACATTGGCATGAGGGGTATGGTTGTTTGGGATGTAAATTTCAAATGTTTCGTCAGGTTCTCACGTCCTCTACACAACCCGCTTAAATTTGGTCAATTCACGTCGTTGTCAGGACGAAGACGGCAAAAAAATGTGTAAAATAGCAAAACACGAGTGCAAGGCGTGCAGGGCCTTTTTTCGGTTCATTAATCGTATTATTTTGTGGCGTTCTCGTAGCCGCCGTGGACGTCCTTGCGTAAACTCCCTACTATTGCCACTGTAACGAAAGGCGAAATCCCCTCATCGAGCTTGTTACGAAGGAATCACCGTTATTTGCTTTTTGCTGCCTTGCTGCCCAGGCGTACTAGCAAAGGCTCCTTTCGCGGCTTTGTCAATTAAAATCCCACCTGCCTCGACGGAATGCCAGAATGGCGGTCAAGCAGCTTTATAGACCATCATGGAACTGCGCAGGAAACTGCGCAAATTTGAACTAAACCATAAATTGACACCATCACATGAAAGATAACATTGAGATTGGCCGTCTGTCCAAGTTTGATGCCTTTAGGTCGAACAGAGACCAAGGGCACTTCTCCTTTTGTCAGAACTGTCCGGCCAGACCAGTCAGTTTGCATAGAAAATGCAACAATTTGAAGGAACACTTGCACGATAATCCCTCGCATTCTTTCGGAGAAGTATATATTATCCTCGATGTGTGTTAATTTGATGGCGCTGTAGAGGTTGTCCTTCCAAATACCTGGTCTGGCCGGTCAGTTCTGTCAAATGGAAAGCGCCCCAAGTTACGGACTTTAAACTTAGTTAGAAATCCATACAAACGTCACTAATTTTGAGGCTGCGTCCCCCAATACCATATGAACTGTTAAAAATTTCTACGATTTCTGTAATATTCATTACAATAGGCAAACAAAGTGATTTACACCTCGCCTATTTCCAAATAGTAGGTCCAAGACAGGATTTCTCAGTTGTCCCAAATCTGATAAAATTTTTTAAGAGTTAAAATTGTTTTGGGGACGCCTCCTCAATATCAGATTTCTCTGGTTCACACGGGAGGACATTTAATTATTAACCTGGAATGGCGTCGAAAGTCATTGTAACGCGAATGGCGTTTTAGTGCATCTTTAAACAAAATATGCCCTTAGGGCCGATTTACACGGTGCGATTTTTGTCGCATGCGACAAGCTCGCGACAGGCCTAAAAGACATGACTTTACGATTGTCGTAGCGTTCTAAAACATGTTTTAAAATGCTACGACATATTTTCTGACATACACAACAATCGTAAATCATGTCGTGGGGCTGTCGTAAGCCATTGTCGCATACGACAAAAATCGTGCCGTGTAAATCGGCCCTTATGGAGCTCAAGAATGGAACGTCAATTGGATAAGCAACTTAGGGGGTGAGAAATAAATATCTGGAATCTTTAAAGCGACGAGTAATGGTCTCCGACAACAATTTCATTTTTCGCCGTTGGATATCAAACAAGCTTTGTTTCTAATATTTTACTAACTTATTATTTACAGCACTGAAGTCAAATGGCAATTCTTTTATGGATTTAACTAACATTGGAGGAATCGAACGCCTTTAATGCATTACTGTTTACTGAAGTCGCATCTAAGTTGTCTCCCAAAATGTTTTTCGCTGATGGTAACTTTTTATATTCGCGGTTCAAAATTAATGTTGTTTTCATGTCGTAAATTTTGTCACCGGTGGCAAAATATTTTATTGTCGATCAACCGTCCAGAAAACTTCCTTCTGCTCTTCCTAAAAACTGCGTATCTCTATTTTTTTACTTTTGCATCAATATTTGTTTCGCATAAAGCAAGCTAACAAAATGTGCACCTTGCTTGGTGCGCATTTGTTAGCGTTAAAATAGAATTTTCGGTCGCCCATCCAGATACTAATCCCACCGGACAAGGAGGGTTAACTTCAGTGACCTTCTACATTACAAAGCTGACGGATGCTCTGAGTGTTTGACTAGAAAGTTGAGCGATAAAAAATTTGGATTTAAAAACATTTCAAAAAATTAGACGACGTTTCGACGTTTACATAACGTCATTCTCAAGTCAAAATGAATAAGAATTAAACAAGTATATATATATATGATAAGTAAACAATAGGAACTAATGTACAATAGAAAATATGTATGAGAATAAGAACAAAATACAATAGAAAACAATAAAAATTAAGTAAAAAGTTTTGCATTCATGGAGTCACTTTGTACATTGAGAGAAGGTTTAAGTTTCCTGATGAACAGCATGTCGTAAGGAAGACAGTTAAATTTGCTGCTGCACTTCTTAAGCATGTGAAATTGGCTGCTTTTCAAAAAGGGATTCTTTGTAACGTACGTCTGCATGACTTTGGTAACGTCTGCATGACTTTGGTAATGTAGTAACAAACCAGTGTTGGTAGGTTTCCGGTAAACTCGCGTTTCCAAAATTGTGCCATTTTTGACAATTTCAAACCCAATGAAGGAGGGAAGTTCCATTGTGAAATTGAGGTTAGCGTGAAGATTGTTCAATGTCACAAGGAAATGTTGTGCAGAGGGGACATCAGGCATGGACACCAAAGTATCGTCGACATATCTCATGTAGAGAGTTGGGAAGTCATCAGCTAGGTTGGTTGTGAGTTGCACATAAACACGTTAGCCATTAACGGACCAAGGGGCGATCCCATAGCGACGCCATCAGTGTGTTCGTAAAGC
>NC_090887.1:19728567-19756067 GCF_036669925.1 Montipora capricornis | reverse complement strand
AAACACGCCGTATAATACCTTGGGTATTATGGATCTCAATCGGTATAGTGAAGGTGATCTAATCCGAAGGTGCCGTCGGATAATTTCCCACCCTGGTTAGAAGCCCATTTCCATGACCTTTGCTAATATTTAGATGCATTTCCTCGGATTATATTCTCAGCACTGTACAAGGCGCGTTGGCCTCGTGGTTAGTGAGCTCGATTCCGGATCGAGTGGTCTGGGTTCGGGGCCTGGCCGGGGACATTGTTGAGTTCTTGGGAAAGACACTTTACTCTCACGGTGCCTCTCTCCACCCAGGTGTATAAATGGGTAACGGCGAAAATGCTGGGGGTAACCCTGCGATGGACTAGTATCCCGTCCAGGGGAGAGTAGAAATACTCCTAGTCGTTTCATCCTACGGAAACCGGAGAAAATCGCCGGCCTGATGGGCTTTTCCAGGCTCGTACAGAGACTACCTGTTTTACTGTACAAATTACCTTCGATGGTTATTCAGTGCTATGCGACCAGGATTATTGCAGCTGTATTTAATCTTGTTTTAATTTGCCGTTATACCTTGCTTGAAACAACAAGTTCATAAAAACAAGAGATTTTTCCTCGCAATCATTTGAACGTCTCTTTTTCACCGAGGCCGCGATAACAACTCGCCGCTTCGTTAAAAGAATCCATTCATTCTTGCAATGATATTCAAAGTTTGAGCGCCAAAACGGTTTTAATCAAACTAGTATTTTCTCTCATTCCCATGGCAGAATCGTTCATCTTAGATTCCCTGGCTTCATTTTTTTCAAAACAGTCGAGATGTTCAGTACAAGTCCGTATAAAGGGAAATCGACCAAACCTCGTATCCGACTAAAATGATTTAACGCATTTCTTGAAAAGGCCAAATTTGTTCACTGTTCTTCTTCCCTCGAATTTCGCCGGGAGCATCGTTGCTCTGTTAGAAATTGTGATTTTCTCAATATTCATGTCGCACTGCTGCCTTTGACCAAATCCTGCCTGGCATGACTTCCCTTTCCCAAATAAAACTAGTAAGCTGATCAGTCCAGGTATTCTTTGATCTGAACTTCATTCATAATGCATGAAAATCTCACCGCTATCAATGTTTCTGAAGTAACGTATTAATCGATTACGACTCGATTACGTAAATTTGAAAAGATCCGAGTGCTGCAGTCGTGATTGCCACCAGAGGTACAGGAGACTCGTGGGACCAACGCATGCGTATTGACCGAACAGACATCTCGACGGATGTCACTCTTACAATTTTTAGGATTGTCAATTTTCTGCCCGGTTATGTTTTCAATCTTTTAAAATCATTGCTGGGTTGCCATATTCAGTCCTTCCTTGGTGCGGGAATAAACGTTTCCTCAATACTACAGACATGCCTGACATGCAGGAAAACGTCCGTCAGAGCAGTTTGCAGTTAGCTTTTTTGCAGACTGTTTAAAGAAAAATTGAATGAGTTTTACTCAAGAGGGTGTTTTTGTTATCTTCAAACTGAATTTGTTACCAACCCTTAAAAAAGTAAAATGCCTCAAAACGGGACAGGACATTACAAAATAATCAACGTGAGAACATGTGAGCCATATAGCCACTGCTGGTACGACGTCTGGGTGACCCCTCAAATGGTCTAACGATCACCCTACTCGAAAAAAAATAACTGGAACGCTGCAGTTCATTACCAACCAACTTAGTGCCTTCTAATTTTTGTGTAACACTGACCACAGGTAACCCAGTGTACCCTCACGGGGCGTCGATTTTTTTTTAATTTTCAGTATTGATCTTTTCAACTGCAGCTCAGGGGACAGAGCTTAGTCTTCAAAAAGTCTTCAAAGCCTAGTCTTCTTGATTGATTCATTTTTTTGTCGGTCTTTTCAAAGGCAAACCTTCAATCACAAAAAAGTTCTTCACAACGGTTCAGTGACGGATGCAGCGGATGTTGTGAATGAGTTCTCGACGATTGTTCTGATCTGGTAGTAACAATACATTATCGGTTGACCTGAGTGCACAAGAATCATTAAACACGTTAAAAATATTTTTTGTTTTGCGATCAGTAGAGAGTTTTCGTTGCCTTTGTTTGGTGGACTGGTGTGTATTAAAGAAAAGAATGGAAGAAATTGGAGCAGATAATTAATAGCTGACGTAGACAAGCGTGTGTAAATATGAAATTAAGTGTTACTTAAGGACAGTGCCTACTATTGTTAATGCGCATACGTTCTGCGCAAGGATATTTTTGTGCGGTTTAAAACTTTTCAGAGAAAGTAGAACTTGGCAATTGCCCTTGGCATCCAAAAAGAAAATTGGGCGTAACCATGCATTTCTTTCAGAGGTAATTAAGCTTCAATTTGGAAATAAGAACGCCATACATTGCTTTGTATTTTAAAGGTGTTTACAAATATTGTTGATTAATTATCTTTGAAAAATAGGTGGTTACCCCCAATTTTCTTTTTGGATTTTAATAACAATTGTTAAGATCTGCTTTTCTGCACACTCATAAAGCGCGCAAAAATGCCTTTGAATTAGTAGGCACCCGTCCTTGACATCCTTAAATTTTTATCATCTCAAGCTTTGCTGCCCCCACGGTTGAGTGAAGTACTCTTTCTGACCTAAGACCTACTGCTTATCCATTAAAAAAAATACCATGTGACAACCAAAAATCGAAGTAAGGCTATCTGAGATCGATTTGTTTATTTATGATTTTTATTTCATCGGTCTGATCGCGTGTTCATAGCGTTCTGCCTGAGGCCAGAGAATACTGTGACAATAAACCTCTCAAGTTTATGATAATCCATCAAAATAACTGACAAAAACAGTAAAATATACACATCCTGTAAAAGGCTAGCATGCCCTTCGTGGCTGTGAAGTCGCTTTAATCCATGAAATAATACATGTAATTTGGCTGAAATATTACTGAATGTCACCTTCAATCGAAGAAAAACAATTAGCAACTTCATGATGAAAACAAGATGAAATCCTGGCAGTGATTTGGAGCTCTATTAACCTGCGATCAGGCTCTATTTTAGTTTCGCGTGGTACGTAATGTGGAGTAGGCGAAACGAAAAATAGCTAGCGACGACACAAGAGAACATATGGAGGAAGCTTAAAAATGGGCCTGATCGCAGCCGGTTATCCATGAAAAGACTTAAGCCGAAAATCAGATCACTTCAGTTATTGCAAATTAATTTGTTTTTAAGCTTTTTTACTTTGCTGAATTCTTCACACAGAGATGTTTTCAGAGTCGGAACAACATGATTTGATATTCGGCCTGAGGGTATACGTATTGACTGTAAAGAGAGCAGTAGAAATAAATTTCACGATCAATGTCTTGAGGTAGTCCACAAGTGTCAACGGCATTCGGTACTCAATTCGGTATTTGGAAAAAAAAAACTGTTTCACTAAGAATAAGTCAGCGATGTGATAATTTTGTTTTTCTAGCTCTTTCTAAGAATTTGACTTTTGCAGTGACTAGTATAATTACAAGAGTCGGAGCTGAAGGGAGCTTGCATTTTGCTGAAAACAGAAAAACTAGGTAAGGCTATTTTATTAGTTATTTCAGCTTCCAAAATGACCCACTACCTACTTTGTTTCGAAACTTCAAGTTCTTCTTTGTCACGATGATTCGATGTTTAATTGATGCCTTGGCGACTAGTTTAAATTTGCTTTCAGCTGGCGAAGGTTACTACAGGTCAATGATGATGGTATTTGGTATTTATTCGGCCTGAGGGTAAAGACAGTAAGGAGATCATTAGAAGTGAAGATCACGACAAACAAAGATATCGCAAGCGATGATACACAAAGCGTCTAAGGCATATGCCTTTCACTCAAATAGTCGACAAACCAGAATGAAAAATTGATGCTTTTTTTTTATCTAGCGTTTGCTCAGAATTTCATCCTTTGGCGATCTGTTAAGACAAATTATATCAATACAAAATACGAGTCGGGCCGAAGGGGGGCGGGGGTGCATTTTGTTAAAACATACAATACATTAAAAAAACTATTTCATTAGTTATTTTAACTTTCAAAATAACCCACTACTGATTTTGTTCCAAAACTCTTTTTTTTTTTTGTCACAGTAACACTGATTAGATCTTTCATGACTGACGCCTTAGCAACTAGTTTTGTTTTTAGCTCGCAGTGAGGTCAGTGCGGGTCATTGGACATCTTTCATGAAGTTATTGAGTGCCAAGCCATGCCTTATTTAGAAAGATTAATTAAATCCTTTGCAGTCAATCTTCGCCTTATAACGACGCCACTTCTACACCACACCCAGATCAGAAGCAAACTCGAAACGATCAAACACGATCGAAATGGATTTAAGAGAGGCGTTAACTCCCAAAACTTTTAACAGCCTTAGTTTTGTAGCAGTTTTACTTTGGATTTTTCTTGGTTTGGCAGCGACTGGGATATTTTCAGAGTTGGAAATCAGTGAACCCAGGTTCGACTTTGGCTGCGTTGTGAAAACCGACAGCGACAAGGATTTCATCCGAAGAAAGTGCTTCGACCAGTACCAAAAGAAAATCAACAAATTCGGCATTCCTCCCTACGGTTTCATCATTGTTAATTTCTCCGCGATTTCCATTGTTTCCCTCGTATACTCGCAGTACGTCAAGTCAACAGTTAATAGACTCGAGGGCGGTCACGAAGATGCCGAAGGAGAGCGGAGGAATCCAAGACGAAGGCGTCGGCTTTTCGTCACGTATTTATCTCAACTTGCCGCAAAATTTGCTCTGGGAATCATTTTCATTGTCTTCCTGGAAACCGACTTATTTTATCCCGGGCACTTTCCCACAGATTTTACCTGTCGTGTTGAAAAAGGTAATGATTCGTGGGATCTATTTACGAACCAGACACAATCAACACTTTACAAATGTTTCAGTCAGAGAGCAGCGAATAAGACTTTCTGGATCAATGCTGTGACAGTCGTTAACGGCATTTTCGCATTTTTTGCTTTCGTGGAGATTGTCTGGATCTTATCACGAGCTAAGAAAGGAAGAACTTTTATGGACAATCGACAGTTTTATGCTGATCATTTGAGATCGAACTCGGATCAAAAACAGGAAGGCGTCAAACTTGAACTGACAGAAGCCATAAAAAAAATGAAGGATGACTGCTTAAATTGCACAGAACAACTGAATGATCTCAAACAACCTTTTCGTCGAAAACCAGGCGAAGGCCCGAAACCCAATGATCTTAATATTGATCAAATCTATGTCAGTGTGGCAATGCATGAAGGCAGAGCTGCCCATGTCTTTGCTAAAGACAGAAGGGAACAGCTTAGACAATACCCGCCCGATTCCAAGAATTGTTTCTATGCCAAGCCAGAGGATGTTATTGACAAAGAACACAAGAACGTCCTTGTTGTTGGACGTCCTGGCATAGGAAAGACATTGCTAAGCACTAAAATCCTTCGAATGTGGGCATCTGGTGAAGCGCTCAATAGAGATCAAGATGACAAAACAAACATTGTTGCTGTGTTCCTCCTGAAATTCAGGCGCTTTACAAGCAATCTTAGTCTCCGTGAGCTGTTGGCTGAAGCAGAAACGATGGAGCGGTTGGATGAAGCTGTGTGGGATTTCGTCATTAAGAACCCAAGCCGAGTTCTTTTTATTTTTGACGGAGTCGATGAATATTCTGCGAAAGAGGATATCGCTAGAGAAGACCACACATGTTACAAGAATGGCTTGGAGGAGAAGATGCCCGTTTCCGCTTTATTTAACAAACTAGCCAGAGGACAACTTCTTCGTGGTCTAAACATAATCACAACAACAAGACCAACGGCAGTGCCCTGTATTGAAGATGTGAACTTTGATAGAACAGTCGAAATCC
The DNA here is from genome assembly GCF_036669925.1 of Montipora capricornis. Taxonomy (NCBI): domain Eukaryota; kingdom Metazoa; phylum Cnidaria; class Anthozoa; order Scleractinia; family Acroporidae; genus Montipora; species Montipora capricornis. The sequence continues at coordinate 19,750,247 of NC_090887.1, read as the reverse complement.
TCGGATTTACGTCCGAAAAGGTTGAAGACTATGTCGAAAAGTTTACACAAGGAGTTCGCGACGCAAAGGACAAAATTTGGGGACACATTAAGTCGAACATGAACCTGTTTTCATTGTGCTACATCCCAGTGAACTGTTTTCTCATTTGTTCTTGTCTTTGGGAAATCGTCAGTCTCGCTGATACAGCGCACACCCTCCCGACAAGAATGACTGATATTTACGCGATGGTTGTAAAGATTTTCTTTTTTAAACACAATCGGCAAAGCAGTTCTCAAGGTAAACCGAGTCTCGAAGATTATATGTTCTTGCCGTTTAACAAGCTCCCAGATTGTTCCAAAGAAATTTTCAAGAGACTGGGAGAAATTGCTTTTGAGGGATTAAAACAAGGAAGATTGCTGTTTGAGTCAAGCGAAGTCAGTGGACTGGAAGACTGTGGACTTCTTCACAGATTGCCAGACGCCAAATCCCCGCGTTTTAATGAGCCGCCGAAAGCCCAATATTGCTTTACACATTTGACACTGCAAGAATTCTTCGCTGCAAAAAATGTTGTGGAGTCCTTGAGTAAAAGAAAACTAAACAACTTTGTGTCAAAACACATTAACGATGGTGCATGGCAAATGGTGCTGCAGTTTGTGGCTGGATTACTCGAGCCTGATCCAGAAACAAAGAGCTCAAACAGCGACATTTTTATCAAACTGCTTCCTATGTCGACTATGAAGATATCCGAACAGTTACTAATGAATGATTACTTGTTACAAGAGATAAAAACACTGACTTGTTGGCCAGCTAAAAAAGACAAACAGGCAGCACTTAACTTATGTAAGTGTTTGTGTGAGATTAATGAAAATCAACAGGCAGTGTTACAAAACAAAATTGAGCAAATTGGCTTTAACGCGGTAGATTTTAGTCAGTGTTCACTCACGCCTGTTGACTTTGCTGCTGTCTCGCATTTCTTAGAAAATGCTTCGGGAGTTTTGAGTATGGATTTGGCTGGGAATGATCTTGGTTCATTGGGTGCAAAAGAAGTGCAAAAGTTTCTTGTCAATACTGGATGCAAACTAAACAGCTTAAACCTCAGGTTTAACAAGTTAACTGATAAAGCAGCCGAGCATTTATCAGCAGCACTAAAGCACAGTAATTGCAAACTAAACAGCTTAAACCTCATGTATAACAAGTTAACTGATGAAGGAGCCGAGCATTTATCAGCAGCACTAAAGCACAGTAATTGCAAACTAAACAGCTTAAACCTCAGGAATAACAATATAACTAATAAAGCCGCCTTCCGTAAATCAGTGGAGCATATTAATTGCAAAGTTTTTGTTCATTTCGATGTTTTTTAGCTTACGAAATTGAAAGTTTGAAGTTAGGACGGTAACTAAATCAGTACGAGAAAAATTGAAGGTTAAAATATTTCAACCCTTTGAATATAAAGGAACAGAACCATGGATTCATGAAAGCTTTTTTAAATAACAATTTTTTTGTGTCCATGGTCTCTTACCGTGGATTCCAGAGGTTATTTTCTCGCCATGAAAAGAGCGACAAAAGAGCGAGTCACGAAGCGGCAAGAAAAACCTCTGGTACAGGCTGTTAACCTTTCTGAACATGCCGCCCCAATCACGTTGCGCTTTCCACTTCCAGAGTCAACTTTTGACCCTGGAGATTTCATTGGTCGATCGACAAACCGTTTTTTATAAGGATTGCCATTGGTTAAGTCGAGGAGGACAATCAAACCGGTTTTTCACTGGTGCAATACACGAAGACTATGAACGGTACAGTAGCGATCGATAGCGAACACGATAATCAAAAATTCATGGCTGGCAGATTGAGGTAAATTCGTCTCATTGACGCTGGATGAATGTTTGCTGTTGGGTGGCCTTAGAGGGGGCGTAATCGAAGAAGCACTCTGATTTTGTTTGGGAATTTGACGAAGGTGTGACTGAGCTTCTGACACCTCTATGCCTCGAGTCATATTGAAACTGCTCCAGGGACTCCACGTAAAGTTCTTTAAATTTTTTCAGTTCTAATTCTAGGACTTGAATGCAATTTTCGTATTTCTCCAATTCACGTTTGCATTTGTAACAAATAATAGTTGCGTGAAACGCTTCGATAAAAAAACTCAGAAACGATGTATCCCACAGACTTGAGTACTGGTGAGGTGATTTATGAATTTGTCTCCTACAACATTCCAAGTTTTTAATTTATTTCATTGAACAGTTTCGATTTTATTTTTTTGTTACGTGACAGTGACAACGATTCACTCCACCGTGAGAATTTCCCAGTAGAGTGACCGGTAAACATTGCACAAATATTTTTATCACGTGGATAAAACCAGTTTGCTCTGGAAGTCAATCAAAATAAGTTGATTTGCATGGAAGTGAGGTTTTTAACGGCCTGAACCAGAGGTTTTTCTCGCCGCTTCGTGACTCGCTCTTTTCATAGCGAGAAAATAACCTCTGGCCCAGGGTAATGGTCTCTGTGTAAAACATTTCAAAGCTCAGTTCCTTGCACTTCTTCCCAATGAACGTTTGATCATTCAATGCTTAAGTAACTTGAATTTGTACTGATGATTTCTTTAGTTTCATTCTTTAGTTGTACTTTTTGTAAATCCATTGTAAACTGATAGCACAGGATCGTGTTTCAAAGGCGCCATCGAGCATATTTTTCTTGTAAATATTGGCTTTGGTGGAAAACAAAAAAATGCTGAGTTGATATTCAACTACTTTGCTGATGTCATCTACGGATCCAAATGAACCAATCAAAAAGAAGTTTGTTGTTCAATTAACCAATCACAAAAAGACTCAAGAAATGTCTTGTTTTCTAAGAGGTCCAATATTCTTGAATGAAATGAACCAATCAGGAAAGTTGAGCTGAAATTTGGATCCTAACTTTCACACCACAAGGTTGTGTTAGGGGTAGTAAAAAAAAGTAGATAAAAAAAAAAGGCCCTTCGGCGTAGACAACAAAATATTTTGACAGTTTGTAAATAATATTTCATTTTTGACTTTTTAATTGCATTGTAAAACTCTATATTTATCAATTAATAACAGAAGATTTCTCATAATGCTTGCTTGGAATTGTTTATAAGTAATAGTTTGTAATATTTGTAAAAGTAGTTCTGGTTTAATTTTTAATTAAACTTTTGAGATGATGTTTTGTGTGTTTACTGCCCTGTGTTTTTAGTCCTACTCCCCTGAAAATTGTTCATTTAAAAATTCTAAAAACCGGAAAGAAACTCCACCTATAGTAATTTATTCCTTTTGCTATTTTCAGACGATGGTTAACTTGAGTACAGCCCAATAACGCGAAGGAGTGTGAAAGTTTCAACAACACTAGCTCTGGTTTTCAACCTCCTTCCCTCAACAATAGTTCTTATCATGGAAACGAGGCTGTGATGTAACACTTTTACCCCACCCACGATAGAAAGAGTTGTTACTTTATATAGGAAAACGCAGGAATTTCGTGGGTTGTTTTTAATCGTCGGTTTTGTTTTCGGCCGGATTCTGCAATCTACTCCGGATTTTTATGACTTTATGTTTTTCACGCGAAAATCATTCGCGAATACAAATCCCCTTTCCCCTCCCTTCCCCACCGGTACACGAGTTAGAAGAAGGCCCAGACCCACCATTGCAGTTGAGTTACAGAAGAATCAACAAGCGAAATTGCAGGACTTCACTCTTGAGATAGGTTATCGCGCTTAAATGGAATGGGAACTTTCCACAAAAGAGTAAAAATGTTCCTTTCTCGTGTTTCTTTTCGATACTTTGGAGTCCTCTTTATGTTACGCTCTGGCTATGTTTATTTGCCCTTAATTGTGTAAATCGAACAGTCCTCTGTTCTTTAGAGGAATGGACTCCGAAAGCCATCTTGGTATAGAGCTCCAAGAAGACAACAAGATCCCCAAGAAATCATGCAAATTTGGCAAAGTAGTTGTTGGAATCACAGGAGCCACAGCACTTGGAATTGTTCTTGTCAATGTACCGTTTGTCACGCAAGCTCTGAGAAAAATTTGCCTTCCTTATGTGCCAGCGACAGAGAGACAAGTTGCTAATATTACAAAACCGGCAAAAACCTCTAAAAGGCAAGGATCGACGATGGTGGATGGTGGACTCGTTTATCATTCCATACGTTGAAGTGGTAATAGGCCCTTTGCATGATCGTGTCACGTGAGAACGGTGAGCTTGTGTGAACCCTGTCCACACTTATCCGGATATTTTTTAATCTGCAACTTTTATTCTCCGGATTAAAAAATATTCCCATCCACACGTAGGGAATTCAAATCAAATTTGCCTGTCCACGCCTATCCGGACTCAGGACTCCTCAAGGAGACAGTAATGTTGAGAAAGGAACTGGGCTCAATGTTGTTACATCATCCGAATTAAAAAATTCTGGATAAATTTAGTGTCCACACAGTTGGATTCACAGCAGATTAAAAAATATTCATTCTGGAGAGTGTATTCAAAAACTTCCAGATTTGCCAGTGAATTCACCAGATATGTGTGAACAGAAGGCGTATCCGGAAAGAAAAAAATGCAGATTCAAAAATATCTGGATATGTGTGGACGTGGCCTGAATTCTAAAAAAATGGTTGTGGTTCAAAAAAGATGCCAGACGCCAGAAATAATTAATGAGAATGTCAATTTTGAGGCCACTGACATTTAGGCGAGAGTTTACATTAATTGATTTTAATGCTTAAAAACTTAAGCTTAAGTGAGATTTATATGGAAAACAGCTGCTGGATGGCAATGAACTTTGCCTCTAGCACTCAATTCTTTTACAATTTTCAAAGTTTCAAACCGCTCTGAAATCACACACTTTGACGTCAATGGCCTCTATCATGCTCTTTCCATTTTTGGCATGTGTTTTGTACCACGACCATTTTTTTATAATTGACATGGTCAAGGGCCTACTCACCAATGAATAAAAGTATAATGATGACGATGAAATGGGCCTTTTTACTTGAATTTTCTCATGATTTGGTCACGAAATGACTGCAAAACCATCAATGATCATTTTATCATTAATAATTAGTATGTACTTTGATGTAGTTTTGTTCAGATATGTGCTAAGTTCTGCACATAGGAACATGGCATTGTTCTATTGCCAAAATCGTGGTTGTGTCTGTTTGCACATCCTGTTACATAGCGTTTTACTGTCGTAAGTGTTTTTGTTTTGAAGCTGGTACAACTTTAAAGCCTCTTGCTCAGAGTAGGTAAGACTATTAGCTCTTGGACTGCCTGTCAATCAACTTTGATTTTGGCTCTCTGGCAGGTATTTGCCGCTGCTAGACATGGTTACCAAGCTCATGGGTATAAACTAAATCATTGGCTGGTTTGGTATTCAAAACTGCAGGCAAGGCTACAAGGACTCCATAAGAAGGACACATTTTCCAGAGATGACTTGTGGAAGGTGAGAAATGCTCTTAACTCCAGGCATTAAAGTGGTCTTCATCTAGAAACCGGCTGGCTATAGTGGAAGTTCCTATATTTAACCATCACTAGGCAATGTACATGTAGCTGTTAAAATAATGAAGCATTTATGCAACACATTTTAATGTCACACTTCACGAGCCAAATCTGCTGAGCGGGAGTTCCTACCAGTATAAATTTCCTGACTGCTCAAAAACTTAGCTTAAAGAACATCTCAGACATAATCAGTTGCCTTTGCTTTCACAAATACAAATGGTCTGATTTTGTAAGATTTTTTATTACGCCAGTTAACTAAGGTCCTGCATCATAACCTTAAAGTTTGTAAATAACCCTATGAGACAATAATAGTTATCGTAAGAATCATAATAGCGGGGGAAGCAGGTCTTTCAGTACCAATGATTTTTTGCATTCGGCAGGAGTGCCAAAGTCAGGGCGAAAACAAAGTTTGCAGGACAACAGATGAGCATAAAGAAAACTTAAGAGCGTGCCTAGCCGAAATTATGTTAATTGCAACTTTGTTACTATTGTTGCCATTTCCGGGATAAAAATTCTCATACATGTATTTTCAATCATCTTAGTTTTTCTAAAAATTGTCAGTATAATTGTGATGTTTCTTGCTTCAAAATTATTGATAATGCTATTTCTTTCTATCAACTCAAAATCAAGGAGAGCTTCCGTATGGAGTGCTTGAAACCCGAACTCAACAAACAAGTTGATCAAAATATGTCAGTTTAGCGTTACACTTTTAAACTTTTACCGTTATGTCAGTTGTATCATCTGTAATATTGTTGGTTTGTTTGAGTTTTACCTACATGTACTTGTAACGAACATTTAATCTACAAAGAATCATTGTATTAATTTTATAGTTATCTATTAATTATATATGAATTATCTTGTAAAAATTTCAATGTTCAGCCTTCTCAAAATGTTTTTGAGGAGCAGGTTATAAGAAAAATGGAGATGGTTTTGGTGCCAAACAAGCGAGGGGCCACTGAAAAACGCAGACTGCAGACTGTGCAGACCGTCTGTAAAATGAAAATTCGGTTAGCCTAATTAGGCCTAAATAACATTCAGGTTAGCCTGTTTACGGCTAGCTCTCAATAATAGTGAGGTTAACGCCATATTTTACACCTTTGTCTGCACGGTCTGCACAGTCTGCAGTCTGCGTTTTGGCGTGACCGCGAAAGTTGGGTTTTTATTTCGATTTCGTTTGTTCTAAAATTATCAATATACGTTTTCAGGGGCACCCAACGAGAATATTGTTCAAAACCATTTAGACATAGCACCGTTAAGCGTATTTTAGTAATTAAACGGTAGATATAGCAAGTAAGTAAGTAAGTAAGTAAGTAAGTAAAAGGTTTATTTCACAACACTTCCACATGGTGGCTCTTCGTTTGTGAAAAAACTTAAAAATTTATAATCTACAAAATATTATTAAAGACATATATACATCCATAACAATTTTTCAACTCTTCGGATTTCCTAGCTGAAAGTCTAGTGATCCGAAAATTATAGGAATCAAAACTTACCTTTTCGAAAATTTTAGCCAGAAAAAAGGCTCCCGAAAATTCTAGGTGACCTTTTTAGGGTAAAAATACGTTAAAATGGGCAATTATATCACTTTTTAAGCAGTTCGAAAATCCTAGGACAGGCAAGCAAGCAAGATTGAAATTTCACGCAAATGTTCCGAAAATTCTAGATCTCAAATCGTCTTCCGAACAGATATTTTCCGAAAATTGACGTTGGGTGCCTCTGCGTTTTGCCGACTTTGTTACTTGAATGGATGATAGACGAATGACAGAAATTCGTTTTCAATTTTGTTTTCACGTCAGGAACTAAGCTTAATGTGTGCGATGTGACTTACGTGGCTCATTGTCGTTATAATCGATTTAAACTAATATGGGTCGTTAGGAAATAATTTCTATTAATTTAATGTGTCGTTCTAATCACAAGCAGGACTTAGCAGGGCTTGACCCACTGTATGTTCGTAGGATAGATTCGTGCAAGTCGTTTGTCATTGAGGCTAAAGAAGTTCTCAGAGTTTTTTATTCGCCCACTGTCGTGGAACATGATCGTAATCTCCGTTCAGGGAACAAAACTGTTTACCCAAATTTAGCACGCACAGCTCGTCTTAATAACTTTGTTACTGTTAAATACCAATGCTAGATATGTTTGCTGTCTCTGACCTTTCCTGTAATTCAGGTTTATACCTGCTATTGGATACATTAAACTTTTGATCGATTGATCGTTCCTCGGCTAGCAATGGAACCCAAGCAATTGAAATGATCATTTAATTCACACATAAGCCTGCTTTTCCCATTTTGTTTGATCGAACCTCGCTTTTGAGTGGTGTTGAAAATATCGAGCAAATCTTTATCTACACTTGTAAATACCTCACACTTAGTGGATATTTTAAATTATGTTAATTATTCGATCCCTGTTTCAGTTGCTGATGATTGGCTGTCGAGTGTGTGAAAATCGAACGTTTGCGATTAATTCGAACACAGAGATTCTAACGGACAATCGCTCATTTTACTGTGACGCAAACCCCAGTGGCATGGAGGAAAATTTCATAGTCGTTAATCCATACCATCGCCGCTGTCCTTATCGATCGCCATTTTATGCTACTTCGCCACATTAGCGTTATCTGACCTCCAGACAAGTATCTTGATATCGAGAAAGCTGTTGCCTGTACATACCCGTGTTGAGTTTCCGTAGATCTGTGACATTTATGCCACTCAATATGTGGCCCGGGGGGGGGGGGGGTTACTCGATGTATCCCTGGTTGGGGAGGTGCGGCGCGGCCCCTCATACCCTGACCCTGTTTAAGACAAATATCGCTGATTTTCCTACCCATTTAAACGCCATTTTAAGACAGAATTCCGATCGATACCCTGATTAAGAGAAAAAATGATAAATTCGATACCCTGTTCAAGACAAAAATCACGAAAAACATACCCTGGCTGGCCGCACGTCCCCATTAAGCCCTTATAAGGGAGTACCCCCCCCCCCCCCCCGGGATATGTGGCCACGATTGTCCGACTGGGACTAGTATCATGGTGCCATTTCATTCCTTTCGACAAATCTATTTTAATCCAAGCTCAGCTCATTGTTTATTTAGACATTGTATTCGAGAAGTAAAGGAGTGAAACGTCAAGGAAAGGAAAACAGATTGGGTAAGCGACGCCTTTTGTCCTAGGCTGGGAACTGTTTGGAAACGATAGGTTATCTTTGTGGTGTAATCAGTATCTTGACAGACAGTAATTGTGCAAGTGATTGGCGTGTACATTGCCTTTCGGGGTGAAATGTGTCGTCGGCCGGCTAGGAAACACTTGCAGAATCAAAGCACCTAAACAGAGAATCAAGAATTTTTCATTGTCAGCTGCGTAAGTATTGAACTTATTTGCCTTTTTCGGATTTCCGTCATGTAGATGGTAGTGTCGGGGAGGGTCAAACACTGATTGAAATCACAACAGTTCAAATTTGTCTGGCTCAGACATTGATTGTATGCATCGCTCTCAACGCGACCGAACCTTTTTACCTTTATTTGACTGAGAATTTCATCAGGACATTTTTCAAATTTGTATCTGAAAGCTATCTTCTTAAGTGGCAGAGTCATCTCAAATGATTGATGACCAAGATGCCACGAACATCACATAGCTTACACGTTGCTCAAAGTCCAAAAAGCTTTATGCTTTTATATACCAAGTTATCGTATTCAGTTCGCCAGTATTGGCTCGATGTTTGGCCTCTTCCTTTTGCCTTATTTCGTGTCGGTATCTACACGTCAGGGAGGTTTGATTCATCGGCATTCTGTGACCTCTGAGTTAATGATGAGACTGAGTGTGGGTTAAGATGATTTATTGCTTGGTCGCCATCGAGCTATCATTGAGTTACATCTATAATATGGTTGTTTACTAAGTTGGACTTTTTATCATCTTAATGTAAATGACCGCTTGGCGAAAAACCCGTTTTCAAAATTATGTAAAGGCGGAACTACGCCGATTTACTTCACAAATAAATGAGAATTCCATTGTTTTTCTTCAGTCGCCGGCGACACAAGATTGATTTCATTGGCGTTTTGGGAATAGAATTTATATTTGCGCTTAACAATTCAAGCGGTTTTAGATTACTTCTTCTGAGAATGTTCATGCCGACATCAAGCTTGCGTTAATGGCCGAAATAACCGGTCGGGTCGCCCACAAGTTAACTCGCCGACACCGAAGTTAACTCGCCTACACGTTTGAAGTTAATTCGCCTACACATTCGAAGTTACTGTTGATGTTATAAGATAAAACAAAAACAAGAAGTTTACTCGACAACTATTAGGCAGAAAAACGAACCATCGATCGGATTTTGAGTTTTCGTATGTCAGCGGCATTTAATTTCACATCATTCTTTACCAGTTCACTCTTGACTGCGAGGCCGGATCACAAGACCTAATATCACTTATGATGGTAAGGACATTTTGATTTTTGAACCTTACTCTAAATTAAGGGGTGAGGAAGCGGGGGGCGGGTTATTAATGGCATACTACAGTATCTGCCCACAAGATATGATATTATCAGTGTTGTTAACAATGATACTGGGGTACAATAATCAGCTGTGGTAATTCTGATGTTCGAGATATTGTGACAAGAAGCATCAACTGCACCCCTGCAGCAGTTTGTTGAATATGTAGCTGATATTTGGATCTATGGGAACACCTGGCCTCCATCATCCTGGAGTATCTTCATGATGGCAGTCCGGACGAACAATGATATTGAGGGTTGGCATCACGCTTTAAATCGTCGAGCAGCAGGAAGGTGGCAGATGCCATTTTATCTATTGATTGAATTATTACACAGAGAGGCCAAGATCTCTGCCCTTCAGGTCAGGCTGGTATCTGAAAAGAAGCTCAAAAGAATTCAGCGAAAGAACTACAGATCCTTACAAAGTAAAATTTTTGACCTCTGGGAGAACTACCTAGAGAACCGCACTTTAGCTCAACAGCTTTTGAGGGCATGCAGGCATTTAAATGGGCCAGTTCGTAGCAAATAGTCTTTTTCTATCATTTAACTGTTTAAAATGAAGTGTTTTTCTAGTTTCATAGAAGTTTACAAATGTAGGTTATTTCCTAAATTCTTGGCACCTTACAATGTTACTTAGCTAGGCTCGGAAGTTAGGTTAAACTTCGAATGTGTAGGCGAGTTAACTTCATGTGTAGGCGAATTAACTTCGAACGTGTACGCGAGTTAACTTCGGTGTAGGCGAGTTAACCTGTGGGCGAGTTAACTTGTGGGCGACATGACCGTAATCCGTCACGATGGCTGGCAATATTGCGTTCCAGTAAATTCAAAGTGCGTTGAATTTGAAGTCATCATTCCCGAAAGCCCTGCAAATAATGCTAGTATAAATTTCATTGAATATACTTTAAAGATTGTAAAGTTGCAAACGTCCCAGCATGCCAGGTGATGTTAACATTAAATTGTAACCGTTTCTAGATGAGTATTGAGGGTGCATGAATCACACATTCCTGTCCCCTTCTGATGAAAGCCAACTATTGAATAGCTTTTGCTAAATGAGAGGTTCACTACAGGGCCATTGAACGCATACGATCTCGCCATTCAAACACATGGATGAATGAGTAAAGTGTCTCCTTTTTCCCGTTTTGATAGAGTTAACTCTAAGAAGAGCCGCGGATATCAGTTGGGTTTGTTCACAATCTGAAAGCCGATTCTTGAAGAATGCTGCCAATCAGAGCGGTCTCCTTGGAATTTGTTTTATTCCTTTTTGTGATTGTTCATTCTGAAGGTATGTTTGTTTGCGTGGGATTCATGGAACTGTCTCTGATATAAATAGAAACTGCTTCACTAGACCACATCGGTTCCAAATTAATTGTTCCCTTTTGAGCGCTAAACGTAAACAAGATAAGCTCAGCATAGTATTTCCACTGAAGTAAAGGCCAGCCCATTGGGACCACATTTTATCCAATCCTTGGATTTTGCAAAGAATTTAACCTCGGATTTGGAGGACATAAACATGAAATCGGAAACACTTGTCACAAAGACGACATCACGGAACCGCCTTAAATTAGTGTTTGAAGGGGACACATCTCAAAATTCTTATGTAAGGCTTTCAAGATACTCCAGCGCTACTTCAGAACGACATAGCAATCAAGAAAAGACAAAGATCGAGATTTATGAAGTCATGACTGTGTAATAAGGCTCAAAGATTGCAGATTTGTTTGTTAAAATGAAAGGCATGTGCTAAAACACAGACGATAGACGATAGACGATAGACGATAGACGGTAGACGATGGACGATAGACGATAGGTCAAATTTATCAAAAGCGGAAAAGATTTGTGTGACAAATTTTTCACGGAAACTATTTTCATATGTCACGCAATGTCACGTGACACGTGACTTGCGGAAACCTTTGCCAATAAAGGTTTAAATCGCGTGCATGCTTGTCCAACCAAGAGGTAAAATGAAGCTGTTGTAACTTTATACGAGTCTCCTGAATGTGTCAATCTCCCATTATTCTCAACTGATGAAAAACAGAGGGCTATTAATCAGGCTATTTTATTGAACGCACGCAATTCTCAAACAAGATTGCCAAAAGTCCTTTGCTTCTCACTTACGACTATTTTCCGAGATCCACACGGTGTTTCACTCTGATACACTCCTTTTATCGATACACTCTTTATTTTGCGTTGCCTGCGTCGTGTCATGACGGTGTCTAAATGTGGTTGGACAAGCATGCACGCGATTTCGTGTTCTCCAATTTTACGGCTTGAAAATTGGTGAATTTGTGTTGACTTGTGGAGCTACAGTTAAGCAATCACACCTTAGTTTAGAGCCTCGTTTAAACCTTTATTGGCAAAGGTTTCCGCAAGTCAACACAAATTCACTAAATTTCCAGCCCTAAATTTCCAGTGACATGAAAATCGTTTCCGTGAAAAATTTGTCACACAAATCTTTTCCGCCTTTGATAAATTTGACCTATCGTCTATCGTCTATCGTCTATCGTCTGTGTTTTAGCACATGCCAAAATGAAATTAAACTTTCTTAAAGCGTACTTAACTCAAGATGACTGATAACGCCACTTGGTAAAAGACAATTGTGTAAGACTGCGATGTGGAGACGTAGAAGCTCTTCGAGCAAAAAAAAGTCAATCTTGTGATAAGATCACAAGAGTATGAATCAGAGATTGTAGTTTGTAGGTTCTTGGAATCTAATTAACCCTGTTGGAGTTCTGGAGAGGCGTCGAGGGTAAATTGATGACATTGTTTCATGATGCTTAAAGACAATATACCAAACACATTGTTTAGAGAAAACGCAAGAAAGAATCGCTGACTTCTCTTACAACTGCGTACTTTCCGCATACAAATCTATACATCTTGAACGCGCACTCACTTACTGTTGACAAAATGGGGCTAAAAAAAACTTAAAATATACTAATTTGCTCAGCGACTTTTCATCTGTTGCTTCTTTCCAAAGGATTCTTTGTCAGTTTCCAAAATCCTTTGTCCGACAATATTCAAGAAGCTTAAGAATTATATGTTTCGTTAGTTTTTTCAAAGTGATTAACACATTCTTGATTTGTCCCATGCTGAGAACTAAAAAAGACCAAAACTCAAGATTATACCATATCTTTCGATGGTTTTCGGAAAGAATATCCACTGATAAAGCGGTAATTCAAGTTAAATCGTCCAAAGGTGTAAGGATCTCTGGGTACTAAGGTCTAATTCACATTTTACCAAACGCCTAAAGCAATGGTGCAAACCACGATGACAAATTGTCGACTCCTGAGGCTCCACTAGCTTTTTTTTTTTTTAACACGTGAGGCGATTTGATACCACGGACTGTATTCAACATTCGGCGGGGAATAATAGCGATTTATCATATGATTCGTACGGCACCTGGTACGGCACCGCGCGCGCTTTCATTGCAAAACTATTGAGAAAATCCCCGTATGAGGGCCGTACGCGATGGCGCGAGCAGGGCCGGAAAAAGCCGTCCGGCCCTGCTAGGATCGCGTACGGCCCTCATACGGGGATTTTCTCAATAGTTTTGCAATGAAAGCGCGCGCGAGATGCGAACTAAAACAACTTTGTTGCAACTGCTATATAAATCCCGACTTGATTTTGAATGTAAGGAGAAATGTAGACTCGGAAAAATATCCGAGTCCCAGATGGGATCTCGGATATTTTTCCGAGTCTACATTTCTCCTTACATTCAATATCATTGTTGTTGTTTCATCGTTAACACAAATCCCGACTTTTCGGTCAAAATAAGCGAGGTCAGTGAACATTCCGAATTTTGTTACCCGGAAAAAAAAATGGAAAAGCGCGGTGGTCATATGATAAAATGCTTATTGACTGAGTTAGGTCGGGCCGGACGGTAAAATATTTGGCCCTCGGTCATTGTACTCGGTCCGTACGCCATGACCTCGGGCCAAATAATTTCCCGTCCGGCCCTCCCACTCAGTCAATAAGTACATATTAAGTCAGGAGCCCATTTAAGCCTATTTCCCATCATGACCAGCCTTGCATATTCATTGGGATTAACTTTTTTACCACAATTGCTTGTAATCTCGCAATCTGATTAGCTAATTTTCCGTTGTCGATAAGAGTCTAGACAACGCTGTACGCGGCATGCTCGCGTCAATTTGTCACGCAAGGTAATAGCCAATCAGGAACACCCATTTCAACGCTGAACCACTTTCGATTTGTCAAATTTCTTAACAGTTGGCCGTCCACCGAAATTTAGGAATCCTTCGAATCGTTCCTCTGAATACACCCAAGGTTCACCCATAAGACTCAGATGTCACGCAAATGGGGAGGCTCCTTTGAATATCACATGGCTGAAGGACGGAAGTATACTGAGCAGAGCGGATGAAAAGCTACTGAAATCCAAAGGCAGAGTGTTAAATTTCCACAAGTTGTCTTCTTCCCAGGCTGGGTCATACATGTGTATAGTGACAAATGCATTTGGCACCATTGTTAAAACCTTCGATATCAAAGTTGTTGGTGAGTTGTCTTGTTAGTTATCATACACGGGCTTGCAGTGTCAAGCCAGCAGGTTGTACGTTATATAATTTGGGTTGAACTTCAATCAACAACGGCGCCGTAGTCCAAATGATGTCACACTCTTTTGCATTGTACGTGGTTTCGCGAAACTCTTTGTATAAGGCCCTCAATAAATTTTAAATAAACAATCTGAATGATTATCATTTATCCCAGTGAACAATCTTAGTAGTTGAAGAGACTTTTTTTTGCATGGTGACTCGGGGATACTCCGGTGAAATCCGAGACCTCTATGCAATAAACAAATCTCTTCTAGTCATTCCCCATCTAACATCTCTTTCAGTACAGTCTTAGTAGTTGTTACCAATGAACATACAGGGATGAGGTTACACTGTGTAAATGAAAGTCACCCTTTTCTATCAAGTGGACAATCCGAAAGCAGAAGTATTCTTCAAAAGTGATGCAAAATCATTTCTGTCGATTAACGGTTAGCTTGTTGCCCGAGTTTCAACTTCTTGAGCGACGGCAAAAGCGTGCATCTAGAAGAAAAAGGCAAACGGTACCGGGGACTTAACAACTAGTTTTCTCTTGGGAGCCTTCAAAGCCAGTGCATGTACAAACAAGTCACGGCAACAATCACATCTGTTTTTTCCCTGAATCTTCTTTATTCCAGGGGTAGCTCCACCAGTGGAACATGCGCCTAGAATTTTAAAGAAAGGCCTGAAGAATGAAACAGCTCGACCAGGAGATGACGCCACGTTCGTTTGCTCAGCCATCAGTAGAGGCTATCCAAAGTTTCATTTTCTAAAATGGAAGCCGCCCGAAAACGTTTCAAATGGCTCGGATCCTTTTGATTTTGTTGACTTTAGGAAATCAAAATTTCGAGAAATTCGCGAGGTAGCTAAGCCCCACATGGGAAGTCGACGGATCTACACGCACCGGCTTGTTATCTACAATGTTACATCAGCAGACGAAGCCAAGTACACATGCGTGGTAGCGAACTCTGCCGGATGGGTAAACAAACATGCATTTCTTGCCGTAGATAGAAAAGGTATGTTTTTTCTGTTTACGATGTAGTGGTAAGTTAGAGCCACGGTTTTCCAGTACCCCTTTGCATTATTGTGCAAATTCGACCTGTATTCACAACAATGTATGCAAATAATCAGTTGCTATTGAAGAACATTGTCGATTGCGGCCTTTCTTTTCTAGCCCTAACATTTTCACGCTATCATCTTTCAATTCTCAGCAGTTGCCATGATTGTGCCGGCTACGTCACCATTTCTCGACTTTAATAATCAACGTTGATAATCTTTTAGAAGCATAATCTTCTAGAAGCATAAACAAACTTCTGAAAACACAAACTAGTGAGATTTCCCTCTAATTTTACGAGAACTCATTGCGATTACGTGTTTATAACATAAGGGCAAAATTTTCTTGTCATTGCCGAGGCACAACGAAAACCAGTTGGGCAAACGGATTAAAAAAGCACTTGTTCGCTCGCATTTTAGAGCAAAACAAACAAACAAATCAACTTTTTATTTATGTCCAAAAGAGTACAGATAATTGTTATTAAATTCCAGTTGACAATGAAAATTCGATTTTTGATTAAACCACCTTTTAAAAATACGCATCCACTTTAAGTAACGCATCCGTAAAAATAACAAACGGTTTAGTGCCCAAGGAAAGAATTTGTAGAGTAACTTCTTCCACTAAGTATGAGCTATTACTGGCATTCTGTTTTGTCGTTGTCGTTCTCTTTCGCTCTCCTTTCGTTTCTGTTCCTGAGACATAGGTCCTCTAGGCATCATGTAACCTTATCAGAGCTTATAAAGATATCCTAAAAATTGCAATAGTAGGCCGTGTTCTCAGTGTACCTAAAAAATGTGCTTAGAAAATGATTTTCGTTGCCCAGGAGCTAGAACTAATTCTATAGTTTTGCTTGTTGTCATCTCCAAAAACCTGCAGGTTTTCCATTAAGCCTTCGAAAGTTCGATATACTTGTTAAGAAATCTCCCCATCCGCCATCTTGGCTCACATTTGGAAAGACGGCAGCTTTGCCAAACTGTCTGTTTCACAGTTTCCAGTAAAGGAGAAGAAGGTTCTTTAACTACCTTTACAGAGACTTCATTACAAAAGCCTTTGAAATGTCCTGGCCTTTGGTTAACGCTTGATGGTGAGCAGAGAGAAATTGCAGAGAAAACTTTGAATATAGTGGTAAATATCCAGTCTATCAATCTGACTACTTACAGACCTTACAGTACCACAGGAAATGTTATTCTAAATTTACAAATATTACTCTTATAAAGCGTGCCCAAGCAAGAGTTACTATCAAGAAAGAAGCTACAAAGGCTGAGAGTGACTACAGTGAGACGGAGATATCTCGTATATGAGTAGGCTTAAGGAGGCTCGAAATAAGGAAGTTATAATAAAGCAGTAATAAATATACATTAGAGACACTGTCCATCTTAAGGAGGCTCGAAATAGTTTCATAAACATATTCTGTCCTTAGATACAGTAAGGGTAATCATATCAAGACGAAATTTGGCCAGGGTATTAAGCACCCATCGTAGATTTTTCAGATTATATTATTCTCCAAAAAAAAAAACGTTACCATGGCAACGATATTAGGCATTTCTTTGAGCCTTAAAATCACCTAATGTTGTCTTTTTTGAAGAAACGGGACGGTGAAATTTTCCCATTCAGTGTTACCAGATAATGATAGAAATACTCTCTAAAATATTTAAGAGCCATTTTCCGAGAAAATCGACAATCGCAAGACACTCGTAAAAAAATCGATTTTTTTTTCTTTTGCCAAAACATCCCTTTTAGTGACCTAATTCAAGAAAAAATAGTTTTGGGTTCAAGCGATTCATTGTACGGGAGAAATAACAAAAAGTTTGAAAAATCGATTTATGGCTGGTTTTTCGCGCTTAAAAACAACAGAATCCGACCTCAACTTCGAGAAAACGGTGAACGCATAAGAAACAATCCCTAACATCGAAACTTCAGGCGAATATTATTTCGTTCTTAATCTTTGAAGCCCTAAAAGAAAATTTGAAGAAATAAGTTTTTTACATTTACAATCGACAAGTTTAAAAAGGACATATTTGTGTCTCTTGAAATGTTAGAAAATGAAAGCGAACTTTAACTGTTGAAAAAGCCCTCTGGTATATGCCGCTTCCTAGTAAAACCCATATAGAATAAAGCCTTGGCTATTGAAGTAAATTACGGGAAAGTTTTAGCTCTGGGAATGAAATACAGCCCTGACACTGGAGTAAGCAATTTGAGAATTTCATTTAATAAAATGTATGCAAATTAGACGGCCCGCTGAAGGAATTCATACTAAACAAAGTTTAGTGCAAAAGGACTACTTACTGTTGCTAGTAATATGTTTTTACAGTGAAAATGTTATTTCTAGCTTTCAGCTGTGTTGGTGAGAGCCGTAAATAACTTTTTATATGACGACTGAAAAACGTTTGTTCAGCCACATTGCCGCGGCAGCGAAATCATTGAGATCGCAACTTCGAACTGAAACTGTCATCGCTTGATGAAACTCCGTTACCACAATGGTAAAATAGTTTTCTTCAGGGGGAAAAAGCAGAATTAAAATGCATTCGAAACCGTTGACTTCGATTTTGAATTTGTTTAGTTAAGATTTCAAGCCACCACAAGGTCTTATGACTTCTACTGACCCACGAATCGGTTACATATGCCAAGGTCACGTTAGCAAACTGTCACGAAATACTCAATAGCTTCTGTTTTCGGTCTTTGTTTTGTTGGTAAAAAATACATACAATTTTCACAGAACAGACCTTCTTGCTTAATTTGATTTATATATTTGTATTGGTCCAGACACATGCATATGCTGACTTGTTGTAAAAGACATTCATCACAGCTTTTAATCCAGAGCGAACGTATAATATTTCCCAAAATATTTCAAACACAAATGTTTCCTTAATAAGTTCGTTATATTCCCGAATTTACCACCTTGCAACAATCCCTACAGCAAAATAAAAAAGCATAAAATTCAACTTTATAGCTTGCTATAGTTTTGTTTCGGATTTGTTTTTTATCATTTTTCCTCCGAAACCAGGATCCCTAGCCAGGTAACTAGAAATTCTCAGTTTCATTTAGAGCTTGTTCACAACACAACTTCAAACTTGAGTGTGCTTATCGCATCCTTGAAACCTTCGAGACCTCCTCAAAATTGTTGAAAAGCCTATTGAGGCTAATAATAATCTTTGAGTTAAATTTGACCAATTCACGCCGCGAGCGCGAGAAAAAGAGAACCACTCCGCAGGGCTGAATACGCGATGTGGAGTGTTATAAAATTCCACATTCTCGCGCGTAACGCTTTCTCTAGAGACCTCTAGAAATGTTGTTTAGTGAAGAAAAACAAAGTTATCTTTGGTTAACTCAGAGAACTTGCAGAAATACCTCCAGCCTGCATAACAGGCGCTTTATCAGGGGCACCCAACGACGGTTTCCCCCCGAATTACTTTGAAAAGACTTTTTAGGCTATCCAGAGTACTTTTAGATCTCTAGAAATGTTTTCTAAGTGGCGCTAAGAAATTTATATTTGTTCGGGCATCCTAGGGTAACTTGAGTCTTTTCGAAGTTACGAGGGCTTCAGTGTTATTTTCCCGAACATTTTAGCAGCAATTCAAAGTTTTCCGAAAGTGATAGTTTTTCGGTTCCTTTCTGCATGGCATTTTCGATTCCGAAAATTTTAGGCTTCCTTTCTCTACGAAAAACAACCTAACCTGGGGAGTGAAATGGGAAAAATGAACTTCAGAAAATCGGAGGGAATTTATTACATAAGCTTCGAAAATTGTGTACATGAATGGAACGGTCATCTAGAAATTTTTAGCCTTCCTCAAGCTATAGAAAATCCTAGGCAATGTTTGCTTCTCCGAACAGATATTTCACAGGGTGCCCCTGCTTTATGAGCTAGGCTAGGCGAAAGCGGCATTTTGCGCGAGGCGCGAAACGCGACGAGGGGAGGAAAAAATGAAGCTTTATCTTTCTTTATCCCTCGTCTCGCGCTTCGAACTCGTTTCGCGCTTTGAGCAAATGCCGCGTTCGCCTCGCTTGGCTCATAAAGCACCTGTTATGCAGGCTAGAATACCTCTTCACATTTATAAGATAAGGTGTCATTGATTTGTTAGAGCGGGGAGAGACATTTATAACGTGCAAATAGTCACGAACTGAAAGGTAACTGACTGATTTGTAACAAGGACTCAGCCTGACAAACAAGAAATGATCTCACTCTCCTAAAAGGAACGCTCTTTTAAACATAAACAAACTTCAAAAATAAGCAAAGAAAGCAAAACAATGAACAAAATAGATTTTTTCTTGACTTAGTTATTCCGGCGAGAACAAATGGTGAATGATTCACTTCTGGAAGCAGCCTCTGAGGAGAAGTGAGAACACCGTTTAGGCAGAACTCTGCACTTTGTGTACTTTACCAGCCTGTTCACAGACTCTCTTCATTTTTAGATGTACGTATAAAAAAAAAACCGCGTTACGCCCTCTCTCACGGGCAATCGCTTATCTTGTGCGCGCACCAAATTCCCGAAACAGAAAAAACGTCTTTGAGCAGGGTAGCATTTCGTAATACTAGACGGGAATAATTCAATTAAAATGAAATCGTAGAGGCACGTGCAATATTAAGTTGCGAAACACTTCGTGACAATATATGAATTTTATTCCAGGAGCATTTGACCTGGAAATGTTATATTAATATTGTTCCCAGAGTCAAATATTTCTACACTGATGATCTATAAACAGACGTAGGGTTGTACATTTTTTCATTGGGACAGCTGTAATTGTTTCTTAATCTGTTTACAATGTGTACAAAGTATAGTACGTACAGTCGTATGTGACAAGCTAGCGTGACCAATCTCTGCGCGTTTGTTAAATTATGCGTCATATGATCTTGTTATCCCGTCTAGTATCTGATTTGTTCGCTCAATAAGAGTAATACTCACCTTGTTAACTGTGTGGTTTGAGCAGTGGTTAATTTTCATCATTGTATGTTATTTTCGGACCAAAACATAATCGGGTTTCTATGGGTTTCATTATTACAGAAGCGTCTGATGACGCGTAATAAGCGCTGCGTGGAAAGTGTTTAGATAGCTCAAGCGCTGAAGTTGCTGGACACATTTTGGTCGAAATCAGTTATGGATGAGTTGCCACAAACAGATTAAGAGATGGATTTAACTTCTCTCACAACAAGCAATGGTAAGTTGTTCGTTCAACAAAACTTTGCGTTAAAAATATGAATTCATTCAGCGGGCCGTCTAATTTGCATACGTTTTATTTACTCAGATACTCAAATTGCTTACTTTAGTGTGAGAACTGTATTGGATTCCCAGAGCTAAAACTTTCCAGTAACTTAGTTCAATAGCCAAGGTTTTATTCTATATGGGTTTTACAAGGAAGCGGCATATACCAGAGGGCTTTTACAACAGTTAAAGTTCGCCTTCATTTATTAACATTTCCAGAGATACAAATTTGACCTTTTTAAACTTGTCGATTGTAATTGTTAAAAACTTCTTTCTTCAAATTTTCTTTCATAAAATGAAAGAGTAAGTATGTAATAGTTCTCGGCTGAAGTTTTGATGTTAGGGATTGTTTCTTATGCGTTCAACGTTTTCTCGAAGTTGCGGTCGGATTCCGTTGTTTTGAGTACGAAAAACCAGCAAAAAATCGATTTTCCAAACTTTTAGTAATTTCTCCCGTACAATGAATCGCTTGAACCCAAAACTATTTTTTCTTGAATTAGGGTACTAAAAGGGATGTTTTGGCAAAAGAAAAAAAAATTCGATTTTTTCACGAGTGTCTTGCGATTTTCGATTTTCTGGGAAAATGGCTCTTAAAATTCAACAAATTTGTAGGTCAGTTTTTCGGAAAAATCAGTTTTTTTGAAATGCGACTCTAACTTTTTTTTCACCTACAATTTTTTTTTTAAATTTGAAAGACAAACGTTTAGAATTAATATAAGCTGACATGCAAAAATTAAAAGAATTCACCGTCCGGAGGCAGAGATATAAGCGAGTAAGGTTGCAAAATCAGGAAAAATTAGGGGGTTACAAGATTAGCATTTACGGATGCGTCATCCACTCATTCGAGTCCGCGCGTGAGTGGAGCTACAGGCCAACACAAATGGATTTAAGGACGGTGCCTACTATTGTTTTTGCGCATGCGATCTGCGCATCTCGAGATACTCGGATTTCCTATC
>NC_090887.1:19713567-19723567 GCF_036669925.1 Montipora capricornis | reverse complement strand
AAACGCTTTACAACTGTTTTACATGATTGCCGTGTGGGAATCCGATAGGTCAGATACTTGCTTGATTGTGCGTTTGGACTGCCCAATAGAGTCAGCATTTCTTAAGTATTGGGGCAAATTGTTCCACAAACAGGCCCAGCTATAACAAAAACTTCGTTTCAAATAATTAGTATTTGGCTTGGGTAGAGTAAGTTTACCTTCTAAGTTTCTCAAGTTATATTCAGCATCTCGTTGACTGAAAAGGCGTTGAAGGTATTCCGGGGCAAGATCGTGAATTGTTTTATACATAATTAGTGCTTTCTGTTTTTTACGTCGGAGAGAAAGCTTCTCCCACTTAAGACTATCGAGAAGGAGGTTGGAGCTCGTATCAAAGGGTAATTTAGTAATTACCCTAGCTGCGCGATTTTGTAATTTTTGCAGCTTATCACTTGACTGGCCACTTAAGCAGTCCCAGACAGGACTGCAATAATCAAAATGAGGTAATATTAAAGCGTTATAAATTTGAAGCGCAGTATTAGCTGAGATGAAGTGCCGTATTCGTTTTAAGGCTCCTATAGCTGAGGAAACTTTCCTGCATATTTCGTCTATATTTGACCAAGAAAGCCGATCATCAATGGTAAGACCGAAGCATTCGGTCACAATTATATCTGTATCTTAATTTCGCTCATTCTTTTTATCGTCCAGAGAATGAAAAAGTAAACACTTCGTGCGATGTCCTCAGCCGAGTTTTCATCGCTGGCATATATTCTTCTCGTCTTGATTGTACTTGCATTACATCTTTTGTCTACTATTTCAAATAATTAATAAGAAATTTTAAACTGACAGTGCGCGACCAGACCATGGAACAGCTATTGCCATTTCATGAGCTCCCGCACCACGTCCTAAAACCCACTCTATGCATGTTAAGATGGTTATCTTAATCTTTCAACTAATGATCTCCAGTTGTAGGGCTTCAAAAATTTCGTCGGAGGATCTTGCCCTCATTTGGCACATTTTTGTTCTTCCCTTTCTGTGCCACACTTTATCTTGATAGTTTTCTTCGTGTTTCCACACTCCTTTATTCTAATAGGGAGCTCAAGCAACGACAACGGCGACGGCAACGAGAACGTCATCTCAAAATATAAATTCGCGTTGTTGTAATCGCTTCGTTACTATTTCAACTTTTTTAATATGACGGGGGTGTGCTAGTTCCTCAAAAATGACGCTGGTAGGAACGGCGCTCAATTAAGGGCAGAAAATGAAAATTTATCCTCAAGTAATGACGTTGTCCACAAAACCTCAAATTTGGCTATTTCACGTTGTAGTTTTGCTGACGACGGCAAAGAAATGGACAAAAGTGAAAAACGCACGTGCAGGGCGTGCAAAGCTATTGTTTTTGCCTACTAAAGGCCGGTTTACACGGTACGATTTGTCGGCCCGATCTGTCGGCCCGACAGTGTCGGGGCGCGAATCGTACGTGTATTTTGACACCCGATCTTAAGGCCGATTCGTGAAAACGAAATCGGCCCGATTCAGAAAATCTGTTGCAGTGCAACAGATTTTTGTCGAGTCGGGCCGACACTTTCAAAGAAGCCGACATGTCAATCAAATTTTTGAGAAAAGAGCATGCGTACCAAACAGAAGCAATCAAAATGGCGGACATAAAGACTCTGAAGAGGCCAAAGTCGCGTAGTTTCCAAGAGAAAGAAATCTCCCTGCTGATAGCGGAATGGATTAAATATCCGTGTCTATATGACAAGGGAATAAAGAGTATCATGGCAAGAACAAAAGAGAGATTGCGAGAACGCATGTAGTCAAATCACTGAACGAACAACTTGGATATGACATAAGTTGGTGAAAAGCCCGGCTTCGGTCCGATGCCAATTTTTCACCCAAGCACATCGTGTTTTCTTTCTTCCCCTCTTTTTGATTCTTAATAATGCTGCAGCAAGTAACAGTAATGACGTTGTTGCTGCTGCTGTTGATGAATAAAGCGACCAAAAACCGTAATGCTCGTCAGCCATTTTGTTTTCGCCGTAGCATTCACTACGCATGCGGAGTAAAACACCGCTTTTAAAAAAGAACGAGGGCTACTAGACATTCTTCACGTCGGCACTGACGTCGGGCCTTAAGATCGGGTGTCAAAATACACGTAAGATTCGCGTCCCGACACTGTCGGGCCGACAGATCGGGGCGACAAATCGTAGCGTGTAAACCGGCCTTAAATATGCAAATTTTTTACGTTCTCGTTGCCGTCGCCGTTGTCGTTGCTTAAGCTCCCTAATACTCCTAAATGACGCTCACTTGTCCTCGAGGTACTGCTTTCTAAAATTTCAAGTTCATAGTGCTATCCATTATTTTTTTCTCTGCTTTTTTTCTTTCACTTAGCTAAGGGGACCGACGTAAAGATGAATGGCAAAAAAGAGACATCACAAGGGAACTTGGAGGATCCTCATCAAAATACAACTTTAATTACTAAAAAAAGGCTTGTAAAGATGCTGGATAGAACACAAGCAAGAAAACTGGACCGACAGCAACAAGACAAAAAGGAATAATTTCTAAAACTCCCACTCTATATTTTGTGAAAACAGTGATCAACTTAGCTCAAAGCATGACCTGGAAAAAGACCGCATGACAATGAGCAAAGGGATAAAGAGACAAATTGGGAAAGTTTAGTAAAGTTTGATCGTTCATGTTTTTGATTCTTCCTTGTCCCGAAAGCCAAGTCATTTACTGCTTTTGTGATAGCGACATTCTTTCCCGAGGTATCCACTGTCATCTTCTCACTGAAAAAATTCTCAAGCACGTTTTTTTCTTGGTCAAACAATCTTATTCTTCTCTCTCCCTTCAGTTTTGCAAAGAAGGACTTTAATCGGTGTAGGTGTATGAGAGCGCACCATGACTAAAACTAAGATAACAGAAAAATCTCCTTGAGCCCCTTAGAAGATATAAATAAGAGAGCAGGTAAAGAGAATCAAAAATAAAAAAGTTTAGACGACCACGCCAACCATTTTTGAATTTTCTTTATCTGACTTGCCTTTTCTTTGTTCTTCTTCGCTCTTTTTCGTTCGTCTTCTTGCTTCTTCTAGTTACACTTCCTTTATTTTCGTCCCACACTGTTTTACTTTATCATCGTCCCTCTTCGCAATTCATATTATTTCTTTCTTCTTCCCGCGGTTTTTTCGTTGTGCCTCATTGCTGTTAATTGCATTTTCGTCTTCTGTATCGAACATGGTTCTTCTTATTTATCGACCAGTTTACATCACCGCTTTTGTTCATTATTTTTTCTTTTGTCATTGTTCTTCGATTTTTTTTCCTCTTGTTAGGGACAGGTATATTTTCGCTTTAGTTGGGTTCATTCTTCGATCGTACTCCAGGGGACACTTCATTCGACCTTTTTTCAGCTTCTTCCCCGTTGATTCTAATTATGTTTACTTTAACTTCAACTCTTGTCTATCGTGCATATTATCTTCATGTCTCAACATTCAATGGCTTCTTCTCTTTATGGACAACTCTAGTTATTTATTTAAGACTATCATTACAATCGCTGCTCTTACTGAATTCGCGCGACCAGCTCACGGGATGCTACTAGCTTTAATTTTATTACATTTTAAGTTAGTTTTGTTTAACTTCATTTCTATTTTATATTAAGAACAGAACGCACGCGACCAGCCCATCTGACAAACATCAATTGAGCTCTTGGATCGCTTCAAACTACGATTAAAATTATAGTTTACCCACCCCTCCGACCCCAAACACCCACCCGGGGGAATGGAAAAGGGTTGGACAAAATGCACCAAGAATTTTGCTATTAATATTAAGCTACTTCTATCATAAACACCGGCGGAAACAATTTTAAAAAGACAGTCAAAAACTCAAAAAAGCTATCAGCCTAAGATAAAAAAAACGAAAAGAAGCTATGAGCCTACAACACCAGAGAAAACTAAAATATCGTTAGTGAAAATGTCTTCACACAAACTTGGGAAAAGCGCATGAAAATGTCAGGTATCGAAAAAACGGCTCCGAAAAAAAGCTACAAGCCTAGAACACCAGATGAAATAACTGAGTCCGTCGATCCATGAAGGAAAAGACGACCGTACGTGAATCTCGCAAAATAGAAAATCCGTTGTCCATCCGTAAAAAAAGACGAGTTTTTATGCACAAGGCAAAAAGCTTGTCGATCCTTGAAAAGAAAGATGAGTTGCTGCGCACTTAGCAAAAAGCCCGTTGATCCATGAACAAAAAGATGAGTAGATATCTGCGACTGACGGAGAAAATTCCGACGATCCAAGCAGCTAATAGAAGCAGAAAGAGATGGCTCGATGATGTGTTCAACTTGAACTTGCGGATAAATTTTCGTCGATCCGTGGAAAAATGTTACAGTAATAAGACATCAGTGCGTGACTTCAGCATCACAATGAGTAAGTAAATAAATTATAGCTCTGAGATGGCTGAATCTATACTGACTAACATTTTTAAGCTCATTCCAAGGTCTCTACTTTTAACGAGAGAGAGCCTGGGTTTGAGTTCTCGATTTACTCGTGATAGCAAGAAAAAGAGTTCTGGCTATCAAGAGTATTCTGCTTAAACGCTTAAGTACAAAAAAACGAATTAAGCACTCACCGTGGACTTGAAATGCAGGTGTTATGAGTACGAAACTTTCAGTAAATAAATCTGTTATACCCATTTATATCCCAACAATTAGTTTTCAAGGCATTTGGGAAAACTGCTGAGTTGCACCAATTGGCTTGCAGAACCAGTGTACAGCGTTTAAGCATGTAGTATCTGAATGGAACTAGGCTAGCTCGCCCCAGTGGCAGAGAAAGTTCTGCCACTAGGCTGAGCGATCAGCACACGATATTGTACGACGCTGTAGCGGAATTGATGTTTAAGTAAAAGATTAAAAAAAAAAGCAACGGATACTTAAATAAATGGAAAAAGTCAAAATCCGTCGAATAACCAGTGTAAATATGTAAATATCCAGTTATGACAAAAAATTGCGAGAAACACGCCTAAGGTCCATTCAGCTTTACATAAATTACCCCCCCCCCCCCCTTAACTATCCCATCCCCAGTTAATAAACAGAGGTAAAAATGGGTACGATACCAAGACCACACGGGTCTTCGACGGGAGGTGGCTCTTGGAATTTGCTGTCTTAGTCCAGCGAAGCTTGGAGAGAAGTTGCGCCAGGTCATTCAAGTCACAGTGATGTGAGTAAATGATATGGCTCTATTTTCCTAGTGCAGAAAAAAAAAATTGAGTAAACACATGGGAGACCTTAGAATCTTGTCCTTGAAATAAACAAACACTAGATGGCAAGGAAAGAGTCGATTTAAATGCCTTTCTATCCTTTAGTTTTAAACTGTTTTATTTTAGAGAGGGAAGAAAACCTAACAAATTGTGTTCAAGAGGAATGGCACAATGAAATATAGTTTGAATGATTTACTTGAAATAAAGCTAAGAATTGAGGTTGAAAATAACAGTAAAAGACCCGTGAGAATTTGAATTTAAAGTGAGCGACCATTGTTTGACACTTCTTTCACGCTCTCAAATTATGAAAGTAAGCAATCAATAAATTAATCTGTCGAAATGCCTCGATTTTTTTTAGCAAAATAGGCGATTGCTTTATCATTCAAAAGGCACTGTCATAGACTGAATGTACGAGTTTGTAAGCAGATTGATCATCGAGAAAACCTATTTAAAACAGAAAGAACTGAAGTTTAACTCGTCTTGACGTGATTTTAACTTTATCGATTATTCTGAACAATACTCAGAAGACTCAAGAGCTCTTGATTAATGAGATCTTTTGATTAGAAATGAGCATCTTTTAAGTGCTTATCACTATTTCTTTTTTAATTTAAGGAAAAAACAAGAACCCTCTGCTAAAAGTAAGTCTCGAAAATAAACCCTTTTATACAGTTCCAGGCATTTTTTCAAGGCTTAAAACGCGTACTTTTGGATTCCTGTGCTGTTTTGACAAGGTGACGAAGTCCTGGGCTTAGGGTTAGGGTTTAGTATCAGTAGCAGGAGTAACTCACATCGCATTCACTGAGACAGTAAGTTACAGTATAAGCTCTCTTTTGTATTAAAAGATAATTTATGAAACGAAGTTACAATCAACGAATAGCGAACGCTTCACTAACATTTCATTAGGGAGTTTAAGATCTACGACGCGACGGTAAACGGAAACGTCATTTAAAATTGCAAGTTCAGGTTTTTAAATCTTTTTCGTCATTATGTCGGTTGTCTAACTTTTAAAAACTAGTGCAATTTTCCAGGAACTGAATTAGGAGGTGCGGTGTTGAAGCTACGACAGAAAATTCAAATTCGTTGCCTTGTTTTCACGTTCTCCATAAAAATTGACAATTGGTAATTTTAGGTCGCAGATTTGCCGAATACGTGAGAGAAATGTACAAAAATGAAAAATGCACGTGCAGAGCGTGCAAAACTATTGTTTTTACTCTTTAAATATGCAAAATTTGAGACGTTTTCGTTGCCGTCACGTCGTAGATTTTAAACTCCCTAATTCCCACCAAGCGACAACTTAATCAGTGTTACGTCACTTTCCCCAGTCCCCCTTTGCACTCGATCAAACCTGAATGTGCCAGACAAATATTTAGGATGTGGAATCTTCTAATAATGTTTGAAAAATGTTATTGATGTACCATTAAACTTTCCTCTATGGTAGGCACTTTCAATTTGTACTTAGACGTTTGCATCGAGGAAAATAACGCTTCTTTGTCGCGGCAAATGAAAACGCGGGCAACTCCAGCTTCCATGTAAGATAAGTCAGTGAAGGAAAAAACCCCGAAGTAATCTGGTTCCTGGATTCAAAAATGTAAAAATTAATCATTTGCCACTTAGTATTGAAATTTTGGGGTAAGCTGAACAAATTTTTCCTTCCAGTGATTCACGGAAAAAAAAGCGGGAAAGCTTTGATGAAAATTTCATTCGCTTTGAGGTACGCGTTTGTCAAAGTTATTTTTCGAAAGATAAATATACGCTGAGAAAATTCCTCTAAATCTACTTGAAAGTTGACTTAAAACTTTTGTTTCTTTTAAATGCAACAAGTTGAAGTAATGTTCCAGGATCACCTAGACACAGAGCAAGAACATTTGCTAACGGTTGGGTTTACTGAAAATATTACCGAGAAGCGTAAAAATATGCTTAGCGTCAATTAAATTAAATTGAAAGCAAATTTACCTTAGCTTCATAGCTCCAAAACATTTAAAAACTCTTCAGTTTGAGCGACTGTCCACGCGAAGAGTTGCCGTTGTTTTTCTTCTTGCCGCATTGGCCTTGTTTTTGTAGCTTTTAACACTTAATTGAACCGTGGGTTCTTGTCCGTTGTGAGAAGACCTCTTCCTGGTTTACAAAAGCACGAAAAAATAATAAATGCGACTTTTTTCAC
The DNA here is from genome assembly GCF_036669925.1 of Montipora capricornis. Classification (NCBI taxonomy): domain Eukaryota; kingdom Metazoa; phylum Cnidaria; class Anthozoa; order Scleractinia; family Acroporidae; genus Montipora; species Montipora capricornis. Next base: position 19,716,177 of record NC_090887.1, on the reverse strand, counting down.
TCAAGTAGCAAAAATTAAAGGTTACCGCAAGAACGCACTCGGTGAGTGTCAACGCGTGCAAAAATTTTGTCGAGAATTTCTTACCTTGAAGAAACATTTGTTTTCAACGGAAGCTCTTCGCCTTGAATTATTTTCAGCTTCTTTATTTTTCTACATTGAATTATCTTCTGGTCAAAAAGCACTCTTCTCAAATTCGGAGTCGAAAAAACATAACTCACTCGCCCGCATATCATGCAAAAGTGAGAATTTTGTCGAGCAAGGTGAAAAAGGCGCGAATTTTGCACCCGCTGCCTTCCCGCTGCTTTGGTTTAAGGACGTTCGCGCGAAATTTTTTCAACTGTGATTTTCTTCTGAAACTTTTACCACTGTAAGATGATGAGTTAGTTATGTCTGAAATGTAAAAAAAATGGGGGGGTCACCGACTTCGTTTTGGAGAGAACATGTCCGGAAAAACACCCAAAATGTGACAAAATCGGGCTTCGTTATCGAATAAGGCCAGTGTCTGTAAACCCAAATATATTGCAATTAAATCTTTGAAGTGAAATTTTCACTGCCAAATATTGTTTAAGTGGACTAATTAAGTGAATTTAGTCAACTGGTGAGGTTCCTTAAAGATAAAGTTCGCATTTAGCGACCACAGTTTTACTCGCCTTGCAGCCGCAAGATGGCAAGATTTGATGTCCCGTGAGCAGAAATCTTGAATTTTTTTTAACTTCCACATTGATTTTTTGTTCATTTTTGGACAACGTGGAGATAATTGTAAATAAAATCAGTTTCTGGAAAGAAAAATAGGGGTCACCGAACGTCCAAGACCGTTAAATCCAGGCAAAGCTATAGCAATGGCCTTTTGCCCTATCAGTTCTCATTTTATTACTTAGCGCGCGCGCTCGTGTATGACGTGGCGTGTGCATTTGCGTGCGCAGTAAGGATGCGCAGAAACAATTGGCGCGAACGTCCTTAAGTCCCATTAGGGAGCTTACGAAACGACGACGCCGACGGCAAAGACGACGCTACAAAACAATAGGTTTGGTGAGCAAAAACAATGGCTCTGCACGCTCTGCACGTGCGTTTTACATTTTGGTACATTTCTTTGCCGTCATCTCCTAAATGACGACGTGAAATGACCAAATTCAAGGTTCTGTGGAGGACGTTAGCACAAGACGATGAATTTTCAGTTCTCTCTCTACGCTTCCAACCCACCCATACCAGTTTAATTCCTCACTAGTTCCTACACATTTTTAACGCGAAACGACATGAAATAGTTTCGCAGTGATATAAATAACGCAAACTGGTATTTTTAAGTGAAGTCCTCGTAGCCGTCGTCGTCCTCGTTTCGTAAGGTCCCTAATGATTGAAGGAATGACACCTGTCAGTGTCATCCATCAATACTACGTGGGTTGTGGTAGTCAATCTTTCGGTGTTAAAAACAAAACTTTCAGTAATAATTAATACAATTGCTTCTTAATTAAGGCACGGGTTGAGCGTGGCCGGAAACCTTTTTTAACATTTTTTCTTTTCTATTTATAGCTTTTTCTATCTAATTTTTTTTTAGCCAGTTTCACTTTGTATTCTTGTAGATATCAGCGTGACAGTACTCTACGAGTTGGGAGCAATGAATTGACCTTATGACGATTTACTCCCGGATGATCTTTAAATGCGGTTTGATCTATGTGATCCACTGATTTGGTGGGCGGGCGTGCTACCCAGTTTCCACCGGATAGTGAGCTGGGCCCAGTTTCTCGAACGTCGCGAAACTTTACGGGCCATTTTCGGGTGTCACAATTCCCTTTGTATCTCAAGACCGGAGTGGATTTAAGTCGTCAAACTTCACAGTAATTTTTCTTTTTGTTACCTTAAAAACATGTTAAAAGATCGGCTTTCCAAAACAAGCGGTTGGCAATTTCACACATGGCTTTTCGGGCCCGAAAAGTTATCGGGACGTTCGAGAAACGGGCCCCAGGGCCCGGTTGTTCGAAAGCCGATTAACTTAATCCAGGATTAGGTTTTCAACTTTTTGGCGAAAGTTTCTTTTGCTTATTTTTGCTTTTCAAGATTGACTTCTTCTAATGTAAAGTTTTGCCGAAAATCAGCGTTGAACAGCATTTGGCTTTAGAGAAATAAACTCCTTGGTTAATCTGGGATTAACGTTAATCGGCTTTTGAACAACGGGGGCCCTGGGCCCAGTTGTTCGAAAGCCGATTGACTTAATACAGAATTAGCGTAAACTTTTGTTTCATATTTTCAACTTTTTGGGGAAAGTTTCTTTCGCTTATTTTTGTTTTTCATGATTTACTTCTTCTAATGTAAAGTTTTGCCTAATATCAGCGTTGAACAGCATTTGGAAGTAGAAAAATAAACTCCTTAGTTAATTTTTAACGAGGGATTAGCGTTAATCGGCCCTGGGTGACCACGGTATGGTCGCACAATTTTGGTACACTTGGTTGCGGCAGGTACAAAACGCAGGGCACAGGGCACAGGCCATAGGTCACAGGTCATTGTTTTACCTATACAGAAAGTATCCTAAACATTCATAAAAGCTAACCTTCAGCCTAAAAACTTTTCTTTAGGCCTAATTAGGCCTAAAATTAGCTTTTATGAATGTTTAGGATA
>NC_090887.1:19678567-19703567 GCF_036669925.1 Montipora capricornis | reverse complement strand
ATCCAACTCATCCATAATTCCTTGAATCTGGTAAAACTCAGCCTCCGCCGCTATTTCTGCGAGGAAAGTGGCACCCTCCGGCAAAGATAACTTTCCATCGCGAAGAAAGTTGAGTATAAAGCGGAAGTAAGTTCCGTCTCGATCTATAAAGAACGAGCCATCTTTCGATGGTTTCATTTCAAATCTTCCGGAAAACATTGCCGCCAGCATGGAGTTTGGATCCTTGGTCAGAGTTTGAACAGTTGTCGTAAAGTGATGACCACCAACGTTTAGTTTAACCGCGGACGAAAAATCCATCCCTTCGAATTTCTTTGAGAGAGAGTCGATCGCGTCCTGTTCGTCACGAAGTTTGGCCGCCTGACGCTGTAACAGATTACAAGCGGTGAGGATCTGTTCTTCGATATCAGCAAGGACTTCTTTATGAGTCGAATCGACTGGTTGGGCCATTTTTCTTCCAGCAAAGAGAAGTTTGAGTTCACTGTAGTAATTCGGACGACAAGCAACCCTTTTCAAGATTAGTTTTTCTCATTTGCATTACAATATAATCGGCAATTTCGGGCTATTTTGTAGTTTTAACCCGAAGTTGCCTGGTATCCACATTAGATTACATTGTAATGTAAATGAGGAAAACTAACCGTGAAAAGGGCTATTGCTATAGCCTGCGAGCAGGGCCTCCGAGGGACTCGCAGGCTACTATTGCTAGGGAATTATGTACTTATTGACTGAGTGGGAGGGCTGGACGGGAAAGACCGGAAAATATTTGGCCCGAGGTCATGGTCTACGGACCGAGCACATTGAGGTCCGTGCGCCAAGACGGCCCGGCCGGCCCGACCAACACTCAGTCAATAAGCATTTTATCATATGGGCTCTTAACGAGCAACTTGTCTCGCAATGTTTTGGCGACATTGGGGCGGGACATGTTGCACGAAACATTTCACAGTGTAACATACCCTGCAACGGACAAAATCGTTGCGAGACAAGTTGCAATAGCCGTTTCAGAAAGTAGAATTAGGTTATTCTTTTCGTGCAACTTGTCTCGCAACGATTTTGGCCGTTGCAGAGTATGCTACACTGTGAGATGTTTCGTGCAACCTGTCCCGCCACACTGTCGCCAAAACAGTGCCAGACAAGTTGCACGAAACAATTCACAGTGTCAGTAACAGCGCCTTTAGCCTGCGCTGCAAGCGTTCCCGTTCGATAAAAGAGCTTCGAAACGATTTTCCGCAGTGGCCGCGCGAAAGTTGGGGCAAGACCCAACTTCCGCGCGGCCAGTTTGAGGAAAATCGTTTCAAAGGGGAACGCTTGCTACGCAGGCCAACAGACAATTTATCTAATATTTTGTTTGCATTTGCTTTTCTGGCTGTAAATAACTTGGATGTTTAAAAGCGACGAACCTCTGAAAACGCATCGCACGAAGCAGCACGTGTTCCTAGCAGGGCCGTTCAGTTTTTTATTATATCTCTCAGATAGTACGCGCGCTGTAATTGGCTAAATTAGCGGGCCGTATTCTACAGTACGGCCCGCTGTACAACCCGGTAAATTTAAAATTTCGACAAAACATCATCTAGCGAGTTTTCATGTCATTTCTGTTGCATAAACTTGTACTGAAAACTGTTTGAATCTTGCAAGCAACTATTTTAGACTTAACAGCCAAGAAGATTTAGTTTTTTGGGATTTTGGCACGGCATTCTTTGTGGCAGTTGAACCTTCCGCTTCACTTTGACTAGTTTCTTTGCCCGCGCGCCGGTTAACCTCAGAGATATAATAAATATCTTACTAATCTCGTTTTCTCGGTCCGTACTGTAAGTTACGGATCCTCGTTTTTTCCCGTTGATTTATGGCCCAAACGCGAAGCGCGGGGACCATAAATCAACGGGAAAAAACTCGGCCCGTAACTTACAGTACGGACCTCGAACTCGGTTAGTAAGAGGCATTTATCATATGGCCCGAACGGCCCCGCGTGCGCCGCAGTACGGCCCTCCTGGAAACACATTCTGCTCCGCGCGATGCAATTTTAGATGATTTCGTCGCTTTTTAAAATCCAAGTTATTTACAGCCAGAGAAGTAAATGCAAACAACATATTAGATAAATTATCTGTGCAAATTTTTGTTACCTGTTTTGTCCAAACTTCGTATTTTGAGTGCTCATGAATAGTATAAAGGCCCATATGATAAAATGCTTATTTACTGAGTTTACGTCGGGCCGAACAGGAAAATATTTGGCCCTCCGTCATGGAGCACATGGGTGTGCGCATGCGTGATGTTTTGGCCACACCGGGTTGTTAAACCGGGTTGGTGTTAGCGTGTGTCACCTTGCTTTCATTATTATTTTTTCTTGGGGCGCCGAAGTCGCCAACAGATATAAAACACGTGTTTGAACGAGATGGAAGAATTTAAAGCTTCAAAAGGTCTTTATTAAAGACGGCAGGAGCCGACGACGATTGTTCTTTAGTAGGGTATGACAAACAAATCCGACGATAGGGTAGTAATGTCGCGATTGATTGATAGGACAAACATACGTGTCCTATTTACATAGCATTTTTACAGTGGGCTCGGACATCAGCATACTAAGAGCGCCGATGGCAGCCGCTATCAGTCCATTTATGAGCCCACTGAACCCTCCCAACCCATGATGAGTGATGATGTAAGTGAGGTAGGGCATTTGAACACCATTTTTGCCCGAGAGGGCGGGAATTTGAACGATCCAATCTTCAAAAGTTCAAATGCCCGGGATTTGCCCGGGGGGAGGGGGGATGTTGAAGTTTCGAGTTGATCGGCGCATGAGGGCCATATGCTAATGGCTGATTACTCTTCTGACACCCACTGGGGACAAAAATCTCAGAAACACAAACAAAGGAGCCAAACAAAACAATAGAGTGCAGGGCGAAGCCCAGAAAAACAACCCCTCCCCCAAAAATGTAAATTTCGAACCTTTTATGCCAGGTCGAAGTGAAAAAATTTACATGGTTGCGTGACTTCACAGCGCTTGTGGTCGCGTGACTTTTTGAGGAAATCAAGGACAGACCTTTATTTTAGATTATGGATCCAGGCGATTGGTGAAAACCCAGGTTGAAAGTCGGCACTCTTTATTCCCATAATCGTTCAAAAACGTTCTTTTTGTTCAATGAAGAGAGATTGCGTGAGAAATCAAAATAATATTTTGCGTGATTTTGTACGCGCATTCTTCCAGACCGTACGTCACATGAGTGGAACTGCGTCTTGCGCAAGACACATTTTTGTTGAAGTTCGGTAACCAACCTTTTAAAGCTCTTGTACCATGTCTCAGCTACATCATGAAGGGTTAAGAAAACAAATGATCGTCGATAAGCGAGCAACAGCGGCTGATTTTTCGTGGTTGGTGAGTGCAATGATCAGATCAGATATCTGTACTAATGTATGAATGTGAACTGATTCATTTGGAGGTCAATGATGCATGTATGTCCTTAATCAAAAACCTACTCAAATCTTTTACACTAGATTCGAAAACGCAAAGTGAAATGAAGCAATCAAAAGTTAGAGCCATTATCTCTAGTTTTTGTACAAATATTTGCCTCTTTAGCGCAAATTTTGATAAAAAAAATTATCTGACAAGCATCATGTTTACATACCGAGGTCGATCGAATTAAGTAAATATAATGGGTTATACCATGTATCATTAATGCGTTGTTGAAAGCAAAGTAAATTAAGGAAGTTGTTTGGCGGGCTTTTTATCATGTGGACCCAATCATAGCTTACTGGAAAATTTTTCAATGAAATAGCTGATTTTTAGAGTTCAAATGTAATAAGCACCACGGCTTACATAAACGCCTGCCATGAACAGTTGACCCGGTTGTCACTCTCACTGTTGGAGACAAAATGGTAGCCTCTTAAGCCCATTTCAGCCTTGGAGACCCTTGGTGCCCCACAATTCCTTAATTTTTGTTCAGTGGAATCAAATTTCCCTCTTTAAGGAGCCTCTGAAAATTGGCCTAGCCCCCCCCCCCCACCCCCACATTTTTTTCTAGTAATTTACACTAATCTTACATATACTAAGACGTAGCCTCCCCACTTTCAAATGAGCTCCATGGCCCCTGTTGAACAGGTGTAATGCTTAAAGGCTGGGGAATTCACTACTCGCTTAAATCCCATAATACACCTCTTTTACCCCTCAAAAATCTGCATAGGCATTGTTTTCGACTTCTCTTGGGACATTTTCATGTCCCAGAAGAAATTGCAGACAATGGTTATGCAAAAGTTTTGGGGGGTAATAGAGGTGTATTATAAGATTGTGCAAGTAGTGAATTGCCAAAAACTTAGTTTGACCAAAATCCAAATTCCAAAAGCACTAATATTTTCCAGGCACCATTAAAACGGTTTGTTGGTCTTTGTTGGGACTTGTGCCTGTGTGTGAGAACCAGGGACGGTCATACACAGGCACCAAGTCTAAACACAGCCTTGCAGATATGTTTAAAATGACAATGTACTTTTGACAGAAATCTAGCACCTCTCAAGATAAGAGGAATTCCAGTTCTAGCTCACGGATTGTACACAATACATCTCAGCCTGCTAGTCATTCACGGAGTGGAAATTTAGCTGTTCGCAGTTCTTGTACTGCTGATCCTAGGAGAAGAGAAGTTGTCATCACGGATCCGTACTTAGAGGCCATTATGAAAGAAAGCAGAGCAAGAAACCGAAAGAGATTTACAGTAAGTTAGTTTATTATTGACTCCATAAAAACGAGAATACTTAAACAGTATGGCCATGCTACAATTATTGATGTATGGAGTCTATAATGTGTAACAAAAACATTACTAAATCAACATAGCAATTAGCTTTCACATATGGCTAAATAAACATGTTTGCACTATAGAATCAGTCCCTAGATGTAAAGTTTAATGTTTTTTTCGTAAGCTAAAACCAAATAAAAACATATATTATCTTACTCTATACACAAAAAATGGTTTGTTTAGTAATGCACAGATTGACCTAACTTTAATGCTATCATATTATATATACCACAAGAGTTAGTTCGGATGATGAACATTCTGATTGGTTAACATAGAGGTAATTAGCAAGTCTAATTTGACTCCAAGAAGATGGGGAGAAACGAGAGTTTTTGCACCTTTTTGGTCGCCAGATATATGCACTAACACAACGATCTGTGCACTGAAAGTGGTGAATATTAAACTCGAATTTGGTGAACTTATTGTTCTTTATCTTAACTGTTAAATGCTATTATGGGGTTTCCCATTGATGAATAAAATTGTCTGACATTAGACAGAGTAAGAGACAAACGACTGAAGGGGACATAACAGTAGTTTTTCAGTGGACAAAGATGTTTTTACCCCTTTCACCCACTTAGTTTCCCACTGACAAGTAAAATCATCTGGTGTTAGTATAACTCCTGAGGCAACCCCCCCCCCCCCCCCCTTCCCACTGACGAGTAAAATCGTCTGGCATTAGACAGAGTAAAGTCTATAAATCTCAGTCCCAGTGGTCAATGGGTTAAGAGTTTAACCCTTGCACTCCCAATAGTGCCACTTATAGATTTTACTCTGTGTAACGCCAGACGATTTTACTCGTCAATGGGGAACCCCACGGGGCTGAAAGGGTTAAGAAAGAAAACCTTAAAGTGCTACTATGACCAAAAAAACAATTATTCTTCTTTTTCTTTGGATTTCAAAAAGATGTTAACCAAACACTAAGTGAGCCCAAGTTATGAGTTCTGATTTTAAAAAGGCACCTGTTTATTTTCACTGGAATTTCTCATTTATTGGCTCACCATTACTAACTTAAAACTCAAAATTGATGTCAAAGACTCAATAGTTTAAGAAAGCAATACGTGTGTATGCGGCTGAATTAATATGCAGCACGGGAGTTTTGGGCTTTCAGATTTTTTAACACATGTTTACATATATAATAAGTTGCGTTTACACCCTGAAATTTTAAGCTAGTGAGTAATTGACATCACTTTTCCCAAGATCCAACCATCTGAGGTCCAAATCGGTCAGTTTTGAACGCAAGTAATGGCGGGCCGTGAAATCCAAAACTTACACTCAAAATAAACAGCCTTTGGATAAAAATCAAAGCCCCGAATTTTGCCAGTAAGGTGTTACGCGAACACGCTTTCAAAATCTCAAGAAAAAAAAAAGGAAATGATTCTTTGATCATAGTAGTTCTTTAATAGGCTGAATAGGATGACAAGACTAAGTTGACCAGAGTGAACATGAAGGTGTGCAGTTTGAGCCCACTTAGTATCCCAGCTTGAGGAAAGTGGAATGGGTAATGCCTTGTTTTGTGGCCTTTCATGGCTTGTCAGGGCACATTATTTATGCTTGTTCTCCTCAAGTTTAATGGGCGCTTGCTTTATATGACAAAATTACTAAACTGCTGTTGCTGTTCATGTCAGTTGGTTTGTTTGTCATTGTGTTTTGCTATTTTAGTCAACAGATTACTTCATGCAGTGGTGAGATCAGGCCTTTCTACATAAGAAGCCAGGAAGATATTGACGAGCAGCGATCATGTTGTGTGTTTCACCAACAGAACAAGGGGTCAAAATATTTAGAATTAAAAAATTATACCATTGGGTCAGATTTGATATGCATCCGGTCTTAAAAATAATCTTGCTCTTTTTTAATGGAAAGCCATAGCGTTAGGCCTTAACTTGAACTTTGATGTTTTTCTCTAAAAGATGTCCAAGCTGGAGTTTTTTAAGGACTGTTGTCAAATTGCGTGGTGCCATTTCTGCTCCCACTGCCATTTTTGTTTTTGAGCAGGCACTGGGTCTGCTCTTAAAACTGGCTCAAGTGGTTGTTTTGGCTGTGTAAAGCCTGGATAATGCTTGACACTGGATGTTAAGTCACCATAACGTGACAGATAAACCACATGTCATAAATGCCGAGTCCAAGACAAGTCACATGATAACCACATAATGAACGAACTTTACCACCTAAAGATGTAAACACACCATGTCGTAAGAAGACCTTAAGACGTCACGATGGTAACGTAACCCTTAAGAATCATATCTTGTCATGTAATGATCAGTTCACACAACATGGTGACAAAACCTCACCAAATAACGTTGCTGCAGTACATCATGACGAAACTCCACAACATCAAAATAAAAGTTCAAGAGAAAAAGAAGAAAAATCACAGAAGAAAGTTATGGCTTTCCATAGAAACCAGTTAAAAAAGAACAAACAGTGACTTAATATCCTGAGGAACTATATGCAAGACAACAGCAAGGAAACAAAGCACTTCTTATGTAAACGATCAACCACTTAAAACAGGATTTTTCTTAGAGGAATAAAAATTGGCGAAAATTCAACCCAAAATAACCTTTTTATTAATGAACAAATAACTTTCCTACATAGGATCATTGGTCAAATGTTGCCACTTGCCAGGGACCAGCAATACTGCAATTTGGAACTTGCACTATCCAAGATTTGCTGGTTAAAAGGGAAACATGGGATCAAAATGAGCAACTTAACCCACTCAAAAACATGTTACATTTTTATCAAAGTAAATCAGTGAATTAGTACAAAACAATATCATAGCAGGATCCAATAATATTATTTGAGATTTAGCTTTATTGTTTGGGTTCATAATATCTGAACAGCATATTATCTACTTGGAAAGAAGTCAACGGAAGAGAACTGTTATTGGTGTAAAGTTCACAAAAATGTTATAATTGTAAAATTCTTATGCTGTAATAGTAATAATAATAACAATAATAATACTACTACTGCTAATAATAATAATAATCAATAATTATTCTTATTATTATTAGCATTAGTATTATTATCATTTTATTATCATCTTCATTCGGCGAAAGCAAGCATATTTTACAATGATAACACTTTTAGATTTGTAGCTTCAAATATAAAATTTGTCAACATGTTTTATTTGATGACATATCGAAAAAAATTTGTTTAGGCCTCCGGGTTTACCCCGGTGCAAAAAACTGTGAAACTTTTTCTTTGTTTTGTTAGCTTGTGGTTGGGTTAGGTTATTGTTTGATGTTTTTTCTCTTTTATTTTCCTTTGTGTTACATCATCCGTGAGTTTCACAGGTTTTTTCACCAAGGATGAGCCTGGCCTCCACATGTTCCTTGCCCTCTCAACTCCTCACTTTTGTAGTGATGATATACCTTGCTGCAGTGAACAGGAGGGGAATAAAGAGTGTGGACTGGTCTCTAATGAACCATTTGATGTTTTATTACTGAAGCAATAGTAACTTCCACATCATCAGTTAACCATGAACAAGGACCTATGGTTCTCGACTAAATAATTGTTTACTTAGCTGGTCTGACACAGACCATCTTGCTGTATCATCTCTTTGGATGGTATGTTTTGCACACTTTATTACTTACATTTCATTCAATTTTTGTAGGATTAAAAATCATAAACAGGCTTAACAGTTCAAGCAAAAACCCAGCTGTTGCAACAACTCAAACAACAAAGTGATACCATCAAAAAAATATCATTCTTTAGTTAATTAATTGCTCTGACATCATAACTACCTTGTTGTAGAACTTTGACAGAAAAATTGATTAAAACATTCTATTGCTTTCTTGGTTGTTGAATGTGTGTTCCTGGCCCCTTCCCAGCAGGACCTGGGGGTCGTTTATCATGCTGCGGAACTGGTTTCTCATGAGCTACCTTAATAGCTTCTGCTTTGAAGTCAGCGTTGCCCTTGGTAACCACTCCTGACACAATGATTTTCTGATCTGAGGGCCTGGATAATAAACAGTGGTGAGTGCATTTATGGAAATCATGAAGCAACAATTAGTGCATTTTAAGACATTGATCCTGAAGGGTGAAGTAAGGGATGCACTTCAATTTCCATCTCAAGCGACCCCCCTACCTCTCTCTCAATTCGCTGCATAGACGTAATGATGGTGTTACTCAATTTGCGGTCACGCAGTCCTGAGGTTGAACGAACGTGATGTCACGCACGCGCGAAACAAACATTTTCTTGAAAAACTTTGACCTGTGTTTCACAAATCACGTCACTAGGAAATACCACTAGAATACACATTTTCAAATAACAGGTGATAATTACACATCTTAGTCGTTTCGTATCACTGCGTCAACAATGTACATTTTCAAACAGTGTGTACACGTTGTAGAATCCGAATCGACAATATCTTCACAGATCACACACTTACTTTTCCTTCGGCTCTGCAAATTCTTCTTCCTCTGCTTTCTCTTCTGGAGTAGGGACTGGATGTTGAGATTGATGATGTCTGGAAGTTATTCTCATTCCTCCTGCTTTTACTAAAAGAGAGAAAAAACAAAATTATCGTACTGTAGCTCTCGTCGCGTGCTGTTGAAACCAGACTCAAGTAAAAGCCCGCATAACCCACTTTCAGGGTTCCACATACCTGCTGGTGGATGACCAGCTTTTAATTCTTTATCTTTATTTTTGGGAGGGGAAGACATTGTGAATTAACGATAAAATTCAGAGGAATAACTACTATCCTTCTGGTAATGAGCACACCGCGAAAATGGTCATTGCCAGCTGAGCGAAGTCACGAGGGAATAAAAGCACGCTTTTGTTTGGTCAATTTAGAACACGTGATCTAATTTAGTCCGGAGAACATGGCAACATCGATGACAACATATTGTGAAGAAATATGCTTTGCAAGTACTTTCATTTTAAATGATAGCTTGAACAAGGGAAAAAGAAAAACAATTTTTTGATAAAAAAATAATATCAGTTTGGTTATCTCCGCTCACCCCACCCCACGCCACTCCTCTCCACTCCCATGATAAGACCAATCAATCCGATTGTCATCAAGAAATAACTGCAAGTTTTTAATTATTAGGGCTCTCTTCATTCTAATTAAAGATTTTTAAAATATTATTCCATGTGAATGGAAATAGATTTTTCTGACCTCCCTTCCATGTAGCTACTCCCTCTCCCACCCCTAGTGAAATGTTGCTCGTTTCCAGACTCAAAACAACAGGCGAAGGGTTTCCACCGCTGTTCAAATTGAATTTCTTTAGTTGATCTTGTAAATAATCCTTGGAAATGTGGGTTACCTGGATTTTCACTTTATTTGTTGATGTTTTATTGATTTCAATTAATGTTTCCTCGTCTACAAAGTCGAAGAGTTCATCTTCGATCGCGGACGTTTTAGAGAGGGCAAAAAAAGAATGGTCACGCGTTTCTTGCAAGAGTAGTAAAATGGAACATATCATGAAATTACGGGCAAAGAATTCAAAAGAGCAGATGATGGCATGTTTGACAAAAGCTCTAGATTCTTCAAATGATGCATTTCTGTGGAGTATTTTGGGAGAATCGTTCCAATTGCAAGGTAAAACGAAAGCTGCAAGCATTTGCTTCAAAGAGGCTATAAAACGTGGAGGAAAATTGTCGAAGTTTATAAAGAAGTGGCATTTTCTTGGACCATTTGTGATTGGGAAGGCTGAGGTGGATGGAGATCCTTTGGAGGAGTGGGGTGCAGTGAAAAATGTTTCAAGGCAAAGATGGGATAAAAAGGTGCTTTACTATTCAGAGTTGATGCCCTCAGGGGTGGTAAGGTGGATGGAAATAAACCAACGTGGCTCTAATGAACAACTAACTATTGCGCCACCAGTCACCTGGAATGAGCTGGTGATGTCGTTACAGTCAATGGGCATCACTGAATGGCAGGGATGGGTAATGGGGGATTTTTATGTCAATGAAGATGATGCTATGGTTGCAGTGCAATGTCTTGGCATGCATACTGTTTATGTGGATGACATTATCATAACAGGAGATGTCTACAGAAGAGAACAGTTCTGGTGAGTTTTTGAAAGTCTTTCATATTACTTTCAAGTACTCTGATGAACAAGTTTGGGAAGTCCAGATGCCTGTATGTGCCGCTGACCTCTCAGAACCCCTTTCCCTTTACAGTCAATTTTACGGTCAATTATAGACCCCATCTTAGTCTCTTTTGGGTAAATGTACTTTTAGCGACCCAACTTAGTCACTTGCTGTTTATGCATAAACCTTACACATTATTTAGCCTTTTAATTGTAATTTCAAAACGGAATGTAGTGCGACTTAAGTAAACATTAAATAGACAGGGCTACAGTTCTTTCTGTCAACACTTTTTTCCCCCACGAATCGTTCCAAATTTAAATCCCACTAGCGAGAATTTAACCCCAAAACCCTGACAATTTGCGACCCCATTCTAGTAACTCTGTCGGGAACTCTGTTGAAAAGGCAACCCCGTGATAGTCAATCCAGACGTGAAAATGCGACTCCATCTAGCGGCACATCCCCACACTAAGCCCATTAATAGGAAGTACACCCCCTGGGTCCAGATGTTAGGACCATGCATATTGGTAAGTGCAGGCTACAATTAGAAAAAAAATCATTTATAACAGCTTCAAAACTAGCAGCATCTTTCAATATGCTGTAAACATAAACAACCTTGAGAAAGCATTCTTTAGAAATTTGCAGTTTGTCAGGTAAAAAAATTCCCTATGCTACGTGTGATTCAAAATTTGGAGTTGGCCATGGTACAGATAAAAAACTTTGTCTTACCCTAGTCACAGCAAATGTTTGGCCCTCGTTATATAGATCTGAGTCCATAGATCTTTGTCCACTTGATCTAAACTGACGTCAAGTTATCGTTTCCTGTTCAGTTTTCCCGGTCAGTTTTCCCACAAAGTAAACATTAGTTAAGTGCCATCCTCGGAGAGACCCAGGGAGGGACAGTTGGGGCAGGAGAAAAGGCCACAAACATTTTCAGGAACGTTATTGAAAACTTTTGGCATTAATTCAACTTTGTTGTGTAATCTCCTGTATTGAAACAACAGTAATCATGGTGATAAACCGTACAGTTACTTAAAAGAGAGAGTATCTTGTTTATGGATAAAATAGAGCATTAATTGAGACAAACTGCATACCAATGCAAATATATTAAAATGTATATGCATTTTCCTTGTCCAAAGAAATCAAATGCTATTTGCTGTCAGAACAATACCTGAAAGTAATCTGAATAGAAATTTAATTATTATTAACTGACTCAATTATGCAAAAGTTCTTCTCCCCTTGTCTCTCTTTTTTTATTAAAATGAACTTAAAAGAGTATTAGGGGTTAATTCGAAAACCTCATGATTCCTTTAGCCCTAAGGCTCCAAATAAAATTTAAAAAATAATAATAATGTAATTAAATGATAATTAATTACTATTCCTTGTTATCCTATTTTAAGTTTTTAAATGTATATACATGTAACAATTTTTCTTGTATTAATTGTGTGGTTCCAGAAAATATCCATACCCCCCCCACGGAGGGTTTTTTCCCGTTTGTCCCCCCACCCCACTGGATTTTCCGTTCCAGAGGGCTTCACTTTACTCCCCCCACCCCCTGGAATTTCCATGATTTTTCCACTTGGTCCCATCCTTGGTCCCCCATACCCCTTGGAAAAAAGGAGACTGTAATAAGAGCTGTAATAACAATTTAATTCTCCCAGAAACGACCGTGGAAATTCTAGACGTATTCACAGACGCTTTGAAATGTTCAAACTAACAACTGAGCTTATTTAACCCTTTAATGTCCTGGCAACTAGCTGACCTTTTCTCTGTTCAATTAAAAGAAGTAAATTCATTCAAAAATCAAAAAAAGAACTGAAAGATGGCGCTATTTTAAGTCTATCGTATACGTTTTGTATTAAAAACCCAGTCGAAGTTTAAATTTATGCGTAGTCAAAACAACATATCAAATTACGTTGCACACACAGGGAACTATTTATTGCAGAGTTATTTTTGCTGTCACAGCAAAACTCGGGAAAATACTTCAGTGCTAAAAAAATCTCCATGATATTTTTTTATGTTGCGGGTGTAATTTTTATCCACAGTAGTATAATTTGTGAACCATACTGTTTAAATTATTTTTCGTGTGTGTTGCTGTAAACTGACTTCGCTTATCAGCGGGAATCATAAGCCGTCACGCAACATGTTGTTTTCAACACCTGTTTATCAAATGTCGCTTAAATTTTTGTCTTTCACCAAGAACACTTCAATAAAGTTATACGCTTTGTCTCTGTAGTTTGTAAATGACAGTACATTTTTTATTCCTTAGGATTTTTCAACTGGTCTCACATTTCATGTGTGAAACATACTTTTCAAGTTCAATCCGGCAACTAAACAACCAAATGAACTCTTCGCTGTCTCTCATCGCCGTCGACGTCTACAAATACGCCAAGACAAAATTATGGCACTGAAATTATCAACTTTGCTAACATTTACTAACTCGTAACTACACGGATAACGATGAAACTATTTGATAATCTAGTTATCGAAGGTTTGAAATTCGCAGGAATTTGTACTTAACGGGAATAATATGAGTGTAAACAAAGGATCTCAATCAACTGACTGCACAAATAATGCCATCTGAAAAAGCAACAGATGCGTTCAAGCTAAAAACAAGCTTTAAAGATCTTTAAAAGTCGGCCATTTTTTTTTTACTTCGCGTCGAACGTGCTGCTCAGGAGAGTTTCTCAGTGCTATCTGTGTCGTCTGGCGGCGGAATAATAGTGGAAAATATATGAGAAGGAATCTTATGTTTATTTCAACGGATAGAATTTTCCAGTTTTCTTGGTTACCTTGAAGAATCAATTGGAAAAGTTCGTAAGTGTTTATGCGATCGCATTTCAAACCCTCTGGAAAAAAATGGTCTTTATGTACCCCCCTCCCCTTCGGAAATTTGCCTCTTTCAGACCCCTCTACCCCTCGGAATTTCCGAAACCCTCCGTGGGAGGGGTATGGATATTTTCTGGAACCACACATTCTAAGTGTGAATCAATAAAGATAAAGCATACTAATCAAATTACATTTCAACAAGCTTAACAGTTATCACACCCTTGTACTGTAACAACGTAAAAATCTATTTGCCCTACTTCATAATGTTGAATAATGGAGCACAAAAATACTACTGGCTTGGACAAATAAAAAAATCTTAAGGCAAACAGCAATTGTGCTCAGTTCTAGTTCCTGTTACTGCAGTACTCATTAAAGCTCTTCATTCCTTTCAAATATATAATAGGTCTTCTGTGCAGCTATCCAGGGGAATTCATACACTTTACCTTCATGCCAGATCTAAAGGACCATTCATGTTTTCGTGCAATATAAAACTGATCGAAACGAAACAGTCTTTTCAAGTGCTATCTCCAGCATTTCTCCCTGATCTTGTGAATGGAAAGCTTTTCTCAAGATTCATCTCTGTTCCAATTATGAATTTACATGGATCTCATTGGCTGAAAGTGAACAAAGTTTCTACGTTAAAGAAATCATCAACAGACACATTGTTCACTGCACAGATGGTCATGGATGACAAAGCCTTCATGATAGCACCTGGACAAGTACGACCAATCAAACTGGTATTGGATTATAAAATTCCTAAGGAAAAAGAACATGATGGCAAAGCTTGTAATGATGAAAATATTGTTTTAAAAATAAGCACCAGCAAAGGACAGGACCAGAAGTTGGCATTAAATCTTCGATGCCGAAAACTTGGTGAATCCTTTCTGTTTACTTTCCTTGACCATGATGGATCAATTCAGCAAGGTGCAGCAATTGCTCCATTGAAAGGTTGCCTCTCTAGCAGCTGCCCAGTTTTGTTAACTCTCCATGGAACAAGTAGGTACCAACAAAAGACATCTGCAGAATTTGGTATTGGGGGTTGTGAAAACCCCATTGCCAGTTAACAGTGACAGTCTTGCAATTGGTAGTCTCCTTCGTAGCCGTTATTGGTGCGTGACACATTACTCACCCCACCGAGTTCTTTAGGGGAGCATTGCATGACATCCCAAAAAAACGGCTGCCAAGGAGACCATAGTCTCGGCTACTTAAACAGATTTAATGAACAAAATGTTACATGAAATGAATTATACAGTATATTGAACTGCAGATATGAAATCAAGTAAAGTTATGATCCTCGCAGTTATGAACGCAATTTTAGCAATCATAGCTTTACTTGATTTCATATCCGCAGTTCAATACTGTTTCATTTCATAAATCATTTCGTTCATTAATTTATTAATCACGGGAACATTTGAACCCACAAATGATCAGTTCCCAACATCAGTGGCTCCATGGCTCAGTTAGTTAGATCCTCTCACTGGCAAGGCGAGGTCACAGGTTCAAACCCCATTGAAGTCCTGAATTTTTCAGGCTTTTCTACACATTTCTAAAATTGCATTCATAAAGTTTTGTGAGGATCTTGACTTGATTAAACAGATTTAAAATTTTAAACAGCTTGACCCTTAAAAGCAAAACCATGAGGTCTATTGACCACTTCTATTTTCTTTTTTTGGAAATTCCATGGCAATTTTAAAATTTTCAACAATCTTGTCAGGATGGAGTAACTTAAACCCATTGACTCCCAGGGTTCCCCATTGACGAGTAATATCGTCTGGCGTTAGACAGAGTAAGATATTAAGTATGGCCGGTTCAGGCCGGCTTGGCAGTCAAACGATTAATGAATTCAGCCCTTAAAGTGGCCCCCGTCGATGACTAAAATAGTCTGGCGTTAAACAGAGTGAACTCTGTAATTCTCACTCTCAGGACTAAAGGGTTAAACTAAAAAATTATGTCCTCATAAGTCTTCAGAAGTTGGATGATTGTGTTTCATTACCTGTCATGTGTTTCACCATTTTTTTAAACAGCTGTTCCCCCTCAAAACCAAGCAGACAGTTACAAGCGAATGGAGGACAAGAAATGGGTGTTTGGTGTGGAACATCTTTGGCTTTTGGCACCCACAAGACATGGGGCTCATAATTGGGAAGGACCTGGAGAGCTTACAGCAATGACAGCATTGAGGAGCTTAGCCAAGCTCACAAAAGAGTCACCTTGGATTGGGCCCCAAGCTGATAAAAACCATGTTGTCTTTGCTGGGCATTCAATGGGAGGACATGGCGCCTGGTATTAAAATAGATTATTTTTCATACTGTTTGAGAAAGGCTTTCAAGTTTCTCTGAACTAAAATATTTTGTTATTGTTAGGGTAGCAGATATAATTTGTCATGTTCCCCTTTAACGTTTACATTTTATATGCCACAAACTGTAAGTAAAATCTCAACAAAACATAAAATCATTTGTCTAACCTTTATCGATGACTATCAACTCAGCAGATGACAATACTATTTATTGAGTTAATGGCTGTGTTTTGATTACCATCAGGCACCTTGGCACACATTATCCTGACCTTGCTCTTGCGCTTGTATCTGCGGCTGGCTGGATCAAGAAGGAAGACTATGGTGATTCAAATTTGTTTTTCCGTCATGACATCAGCACCAGTCATACCCCTCCAGAGGTTAAGGCAATTTTGGAAGCATGTATAGCAGAAAATGATGCAGACAAGCATGTCTCAAATTTACATGTAAGTACTCCATTTTTCCTGGAAGTGTGGCAATAATTGCTGGGTTTCTTTGGGCTATTTACCGAAGACATCTATCATGGCAATACTGTAACAATGATATACGGTACCAAAACAATGTCATGTACTATTAGAGCTGCATATTGTGCAAAGACAACTTGAATCTCCTGGAAAACAAAATGCAGCTCAGTTGACAGTTAAGGAATAAAGTGTTGCTCAGCCAGCACTACCACACGTGCGCAATGCATGCCTATTTTTACAGTTAATATTCAGTAAGATGTGAACCAACACCTTTAGCAATAGGCATCTAGCATATTTGACAGAGTTCAAAAAGTCTTTTGTGATGATAAATGACTTGAAACATAGTTGTGCCTTTAATTATTATTGTGTTTAGGGTATTCCAGTCATGATACGAATTGGAGCAGCTGACAGAACAGTTCATCCTTACTTCACGCGTCGCATGTTCAGGCTCCTGCAAGAACAGAGGACAAATGTCACTTATTCTGAAATAGCTGACAAAGAGCATTGGTGGTGGGATACATACAATACTAATGATGGTGGTGTTGTAAATGACCCTGTAATGAGGAGGTTTGCAGTCAATCACGCCCTTAGTTCTGGAAAGCCTTTAAAG
Organism: Montipora capricornis; assembly: GCF_036669925.1. Lineage (NCBI taxonomy): Eukaryota > Metazoa > Cnidaria > Anthozoa > Scleractinia > Acroporidae > Montipora > Montipora capricornis. Next base: position 19,686,586 of record NC_090887.1, on the reverse strand, counting down.
TTGCCTGCGAGTAAGTTTGCAATGCTGTCTATCAGTTTATTTTCATAGGACTTGATAACCCATTCCCTCATAAGAGTGACAAACTTTTACATTGTCTAATGCCAGATAATTTTACTGATCAGTGAGGGCCAGTTCAGGGGTGAAACTGGATTAACGACATCTGCGTCCCCTTTAAGCCTTCCTCTCCAAAGAGTGACACAGATTTTACTTTGTCCAACGCCAGGTGATTTCACTTGTAATGAGCGCTGCTTCAGGGTTGAAAGCCTTAAGTTAATAATGATAGTAATGTGAAACATCCTTTATTGTTAGGTCACTGGTAACAGCTTATTCTCCTCATGCTCTCTTACTATATCAGTTAATTTAACCTGCCATAAAATTGGATGATATCTATTTAGGACATTCACTATCATCTATTCACCTCATCATCGTCATATCTTACCCTCAGATTTTAGAGTAGCTTGATGCATCTAGTATCTCAGAGCAGATCTAGTAGATCTAGTATCTCAGAGCATGATACACCACAGAGAACAGACCACAACACCAGGAACTACATGCCATACTCTTTGTGAACAGCGTGTGGGTTCTTTTACATCCCACAGGGATATGGACATTGAAGGGCTATGAGATGGGGCCTACAGTTTATCATACTTATCCAGAAAGACTGGAGAGTCAGCACTTTCTCCTCAGTTATTTAAAAACCCTGAATGTTGGTTCAGCTGGAGTTGAACTCCATGGCATCCTAGTATTGACAACCAACTGAGCCACCGGTGCATGGTATTCTCTTATGGAGTATATTTAACCCCTTGACACCCAAACCGGCCTAAATCGGCCAGTCTTAGTATTTTACTCTGTCTAACGCCAGACGATTTTACTTGTCAATGGGAAACCCCCGGGAGTCAATGAGTTAATCACTTAGTGAAAAATGTCCCCATCAAATTATAAACATGCACCTGATAAGCTCCCTTAGTTTTGTGTGTCACTGTTATTTTGCAGAACTCACTCAAAATTTCCAAGCAATGAATTAGTGGGACTATTAATAATAAAAGTAATAAAGAATGCAAATATGTGTTCAAAAATTGATTTTAGATGGCGAGGTTCTGAGTCAATAATAACTGCCTCATGTTTGCAATGTCGTCTGGTTAATGTTTGTATCAATGCAACTGTGACAGCATGTACACAGACAGCCTCAGGCGGACACTGCGGTGAAAGTGATTCATCTGAGAAGTACAAGCTTCCCAAGGAAACCACTGATAGAAATAATGCAGGGGATGGCAAGTTCACACTTACTGTCTATAACCCTGTCTCAAACACAGGTAAGGTATCTATTTAGGGGTATTAAGAATTTCTGTTGAACTTCTTGTTAATGACATTTGTGGGTTTTATAATGTCATGTCGACAATTTTTATCTACCGTTAGTCATTTCTGTTGAAAGCCAACCAGTTGCTCAGGTTTTACAAGCTAGAATCCCACCCTAAGTTTTCTGATAGCTTCTGTCTTGTGATAGACTTCCATCATTTGGTGCTGTCAATGTCCTGTGGTCAGGAAAATTCTCCATTTTGCTGTAGCAGTGTTTCCCTTTATGGCCATTAAATTGTATTTTAAAAAAACTAATTCAGAGTAGTTTGGATCCAAAACTTTCTTGAGGTGAACTAGTTGATCAGCCACAAACAACTGAGAAAGATACATTATATATTAAAGTGATAAGTGGTCTATAATTTAAATTATACTGTATGGCCCTTAAACATGTTCACTAAGACTTATGCATAACAAGGTCATACTCTTCGTCACGTTTTTCTTGGATTTATTTGTGATTCAATGGGATAATTAAGGGGGTAAATAATTCTGTCACTTTGCATTCATTTGCTGAATGAGACTTGTTAATCATGCATTATACATCGCTTGTCTTTGCTTAGGACTGAGAGGTGTTTGTATCATGCAGCAAATTGTTCCTTTCCACCAAAGTGCAGTTGATATCCACTTCAGTGCAAACCAGGTTGTCATGACAACAAAGAATGTTGCAAGGCTTTGCCTTAAAGAGTCTGCTGTCTCTCCTGTTAATTGGCGTCAACGATCAGTTCATATTGATGGCACCCAGGTTACTATGGAGGAAGGGCAAGGTAAGGTGTCTTATATTAGAGTTCATTACATGGCATATTGTTTTAAAGTCCACGGACCTAATACAACCCCGAAAATATTTTGTGCCTGAAAAATTATACAACCCGCACTCCAAAATTAATAGATATACATATTTCTGCACATGAACAAATGACCCCAACAAATTGACGTGCTCCCAACGCGAGGGCTTCATAGCTCAATTGGGAGAGGATTGCACCTGCATGGCAGTGGTCGTGGGTTCGAGTCCTGATGAAGCTGCATGGAATTTTCAGGTGTTAATGTAGAGACGTTATTGATTGAATTGTCAGGGATGCACAATCTGAGCCAGTGAGGCATGCAAGGCATGCAAGGCAGGCGTGAGAGGCATCTGAGCATTCTTTTAAAGAGCACTGATAAACAGTATTTAAGTCTAAGCACCCATTTTAAAGGGAAGTCACAGTGACCTCATGGTTAGCATGCTGGACTCCGGAGCAAGTGGTCCGGGTTCAGGCCCTGGCCAGGGACATTTTGTTGTGTTCTTGGGCAAGACACTTTACTCTCACAGTGCCTCTCTCCACCCAGGGCCCAGTTGGTCGAAGGGTGGATAGTGCTATCCTCTGGATAGATCACTATCCACTAGATAACTCAATTGCTTTTGCTAGTGTTTATCTGCTGGATAGTGATTTATCCAATGGACAGCGCTATCCACCCTTCGAACAACTGGGGCCAGGTGTATAAATGGGTACTGGCGAATTTAATGCTGGGGGTAACCCTGCGATGGACTAGCATCCCATCCAAGGGGGAGTAGAAATACTCCTAGTCACTTCATGCTACAGAACCCGGGTTAAGCTCCGGGCTGATGGGCCACTTGGCTTGTAAGCAGATTTTACCTTACCCATTTTAAAATGGTTAGCATTCAATAAGCGCATTTCTCGCATGTTGACACACATGGCTCGCTGGCTTGCATATTGTATAAACTCAACTTGTCCAGATAAGTGCCAGGATGACTTCTTTCACCTTATTGTTTTTTTGTTTATCTGAAGGTGATGGCAAATATTGTCCTATTGCCCTGTGTAGGCTGGGGAGCTCCAAGTGGGGTGCCTGTCAAGATGACGTTTTTGAATCTGAGACATCCAGAGGCCCTGCCAATTTGGGGCCTGCAAGGAGGATTGCTGAGGCACCTTTTCTGATCATTACAGGTGTGTGGGACATTTGGCAGGGCAAAAGTATACTGAGAAGTTTTTTTTTCTTTAACACATATAAAACTAAAAGGTGATTCCTTAGCTATTAGTTTTGATTTCAGTAAGCAAAGCAAGTTAATTGTGTATATGTTGATGTTAAATTAGTTTTTTTCTATTTTTTGTGATTTGCACTGACTTTGATGACATAATAAGTGTTTGAAGTGAAATGAAACAAACCAGGTGTACCCTTAATTATTGGCCAATGTCAAATACTACTATGATGAGGATACAAGATGTATATGAGGTAGCTAGGTATTTTCGGGGCCATGCTGACCAAACGAGACTTGGCTTCTTAGGCATTCTCGTCATAACAGCCTCGGACGCATGACCCGAGGGTCTGGGAAACTCTATGTAGGAGAATATGCACCGTAGGGTTCTCATTACCATAAATTGGCTATTTGAACCTTATCACGCCTGCTCGCTCCTCGCGCTAACATGAATGCACCAATCACAGACGCTTTTTCATTGTTCCTCACGAAAACCAATGAGAAGACACTTTGTTTCAGGGTTCCCCAGAGCTCTTCTCTCCCTCAGTCATGCGCAAAAGAGAAGAGCTCTGGGATCAAGATTGCCTCTTAGGACGAAATATATTAGCCCATGCGCTTGCGCAGTGGGGTTAGAGGAAGCACTCTTGATTGAAAGACGATCTTGTTTGCTGGCAATCCATATCTTTTACTGAATCGAACTAAATTTCGCTTGGTCCTGTTTTTGCAGGTTCTTCATCGAAGCACAGTTATATCACAGAATCTTTAAGACACTTTGCCGTCTATATCGCCAATCTTTACTTTTTAACTTCCGACGCCTGGGCTCCTGTAGTGAGCGACCTCGATTTGGACGAGGAAACCGCTAAACAATTTAACCTAATTCTTGTGGGCAGTCCAGAGGAAAATTCTTGGGTTGAAAGATATCACCAAAAGGTGCCGTTGAAATATCAAGAGAAATCGCTAACATTAGGTAGGTATTTCAGATAAGAAATACAATCTGGTGGTGGATAACGCTTCCGACAATATTTTGAAAGCTGCAGTTTTTGCTCACGCGCAGGCGCAAGCCATCATTAGTTTAGTTTAGTTTAGTTTAATTTATTCGCCACAATTCATGGAGTGGCAAAACCAAAGCAATTCGCTAATTACTTTTGATCCTCAATGGACTTTGCACCCTCCACTGCCTTTGGGACTCATTCCTGGGAATGACCACTGTTGGTGACTGACGTTATGACTGACAAGTTGAGCGGAAGTCGTCTTCAGTTTTGAGGATGACTTCCGGTGACTTTGGTAAAAGTCCAGTCACCCACAACAGTCCCTCTCTAGACTGCACTCATCCTCATCTACTACGACTACGACTATGGCTACGACGACGACGACGACGACGACGACGACGACGACGACGACGACGACTACTACTACTACTACTACTACTACTACTACTACTACTGTACTACTACTACCACTACTACTACTACTACTACTACTGCTACTACTACTGTACTACTACTGTTACTACTACTGTACTACTACTACCACTACTACTACTACTACTACTACTACTACTACTACTACTACTACTACTACTACTACTACTACTACTACTGTACTACTACTACTACTACTAGTACTACAAATACTACTACTACTACTACTACTACTACTACTACTACTACTACTACTATTACTACTACTACTACTACTGTACTACTACTACCACTACTACTACTACTACTACTACTACTAGTACTACTACCACTACTACTGCACTACTACTACTACTACTACTACTACTACTACTACTACTATTACTACTACTACTACGACTACGACTACGACTACGACTACGACTACGACTACGACTACTCGTCTACTACTCGTCTTTTCTCACAGAGCACTGATCGAGAACCAAAACTGAAACCCGCGGCGCCATCTTGATTGGGAACCGGCACTTTCGGGCTAAAGCCTCGAAAATAGAAGTTATGGGTAAAAACGAATCTCTTTCGACATTACATGGGAAAACTTTGACAGTGGTCTTTACAACATTGCCACATTGCCACATTGGTTTCCTTTCACTGTGTAAACTTTGTACTCTGAGATCTCAAGATGATCCCAACAAGACGGGCCGCACCGCGATTGTGTGTCAGTTCAAGTAAGAGATCCTCGATCCAGCCTTTTTTTTTAGATCAGGGGCACAGATCCCCAAACCATCGACTTGAGCATATCCTTGACGCTCGAGTTGTCAGCTTTTGGATGCTTTGCAATGGCCGTGTTTACAAGGGTACAACGTTTCTGCAGCGGACTTTGTTAACCCCCCCCCCCCCCCCCTTCCTCCTCAATACACCCCATTGCTAGATTTTGGTCCCATACTGAATTATTTTATTTTATTTTCGATAGGTCACTGCGTTTTCTCTTCACCTCAAACCGGTGCGTTATTTCTGGCGCCTCACTCCGGCTCCCGTCTGGCATTAATTATATCCGGAAATTCTATTGAAGGAATACGAGACGCTGTGCATTTAGCAACGCCCACGATTCCACCAATGACAAGGTCACCCTTTTCAAATATGGTGCCTGATTACGTAATCACGGGGCCGTCGTTCCGTGCAAGAGGACCTGGGGGCTATCTTTGCGCAGGGTTTTGGAATAACCGGTGGGGGTACGAGAAAGTTATTTCTTCCTGTGTTTGTTGACTTACATGTACATTCAAAGGAAGAATTGATTTTCATCAAGGTATAGTAATTGTACGCCGCGTACGCATTGACTCAGTCTGACCAAGCCTGGCGTTATATGAGAACGAAGTGGGGTATTACGCCAACCAAAACTGCACCAGGAACTATCTCAGCTGTGTACCGTATATCTGCAGTTTTCCGTCGTTTCTCCTACTTAACTCATAATCAACAAGAAATGATATATAAAATGGATCATGTATGAACTAAAACTGTGGATGTTGCGTTCATAACTGCGAGGATCATAGCTTCACTTGATTAACTCATGATGTCATGATGTTGTCGACGGAGGAATGGCAAGATGTGCATTGAAAGTCTACAAACAAAATCATAGTAGTCACCTGAGTGAAGATGAAGTACCTCGGGACTATTTCCTTGTCATTCTTGCTTGGCAACAATTTTACGGGAAAATCCCCAGAAATAATTAAAAATCATGCTATTATAGGTGCACAGTTCGGTATTTTTACGAACAAATCTGGTACTTCCAATGTATGTCAAATTTCATGTCAGGATACGTTCTATTTTCAGCTTGACCTTTTATAGGACAATTTTAAAATTCCATTACCTAAATAGACTAAATGATATCCAAAATTGTCAAGAAATCTTTTATTTGTGGCTCCTTCCCACACTAACCTACTAGGCTCGATTGACCAGCCGTTTTGTGCGCCCGCGTTCCTCCGAGCACACCACTGCTGCATCACTGGTCCAGCCAATTGTATTTTCCATCAATCAGTAAGTCGCCTTCCTGTCAAGTTCAAAATACAATTGGCTGAACGAATGAAATGAATCGTATATTGAACTGCGGATATGAAATCAAGTGAAGCTATGATTCCCGCAGTTATGAACGCAATTTTTCAGGCTTCGTTGCGTTCTTAACTGCGAGGATCATGGCTTCACTTGACAATAGACCTTTTTGCAGATACGGCGGCCATTTTGATTTCTATTGTATCGAGAGACATTATGGGATGCTCAGGGGGCAAATTAATATGTATTTGCCCCCTGGACATCCCATAATAGAAACAATAGAAATCAAAATGGCCGCCGTATCTGCAAAAAGGTCTATTGGCTGAATACAAAAGACAATTGCCATGTAGAAAAAGGAACGTTTTATTCTTCGTAGCGACAAATAAGGTTTTTGCAAACAACGAGGAGGAAAATAGAGCGAGTTTCAATTGAGTGTCGTAAAACCAAAACCAAAGTAATTACTTTGGCCAATCAAAAAGGACGGAGATAATCCGGTAAACCAATCAAAACTGAAAGTAATTACACGTAGCCGACACAAAGCGCAGGAAAATGTGCACGCGCGAGCCACGATTGGTTTTGGTTTCAATTCTGATTGGTTGAAAAGTGGTGCGAGAACTTTGAACCAATCACTGAGTGAAGTAATGCAAAACCAAAGCAATTCGCTAATTACTTTTGACACTCAATTGAAAACTGCTCTATGTTAACACCAACTGTCCTTTACTCGTTTCTTCCCCCCTACTAGTTGATTCTTTCAGCGGATTGAAGCTCGTTTTTAGTTTAGATTGCTTCCAATTTTCTTCTTCTTTGTTTTTTTTTTCTACTGCGAGCGACCGACCCAGAGTTAGGAAACGCATTCGAAGGTAAACGCAGAAAAAAAGGGGTCAACCCTTTTATTTATTTATAACAATAAATTAATTATTTGAGTTTTTAAACTTACTTTCTCTCAATAAAGACGTACTTTAAGCATTCAAGAAAATTACAGACTTTTATTTACATTCTTGTTTGCTCACTTGCTTATTCCAAATGTACAACTTAAAAAACAATATAAGCTTGCCGGTTGTTAATCAGCGACTTCGAGCAAGCGCCAACTTTGAAGCACGAGTGAAGAACAAAATGTCTTCTCTTTCAATAATTTCCTTTTAGACCTTTCAAACTATTTGTGAAAGTTGACATTTCGAAGTATCGTATTTACTCGATTTAACACCGCCCTCGAATATAAGCCACACATGGAGC
>NC_090887.1:19668567-19673567 GCF_036669925.1 Montipora capricornis | reverse complement strand
AAATGTTCACTCTATTTCAGCTCGAACGTATTCGGATTCAAAACAAATCACTGACAAGTGAAGGTGCCTTCGACGTTCAAAATGAATTATTTTTCAGTGTCTACTTTCGTACTTAAAATGTAACACTCCAGTGGTTTTGCATGGCCGATTCAATTGTAGTTTTTAATCTTTTTCGTGCGAGGTAACTCAAATTTTAATCCTTCGTTCGTTTATGTTTATATATATTTTTCAATATTAGACATAGACGAAGGCCAAATTAACCTCTGTTCCCTGGTAAAGGAGGCCGAAACGTCCAAGAAGTAAATAACATTCTTAAACGATGACTAAAAAACGGACAACATTTTCCTCGTTTTATATGGACCCTCTATGACAGTGTTTATTTGTAACTTGAAAGTCGCAAACAAAAATGTTGGATCGGTTGCTTTTACCGAAATGGGCGCTTTATAAACACAAAATCATTCATTTTTGGCGTTCTTGAAAAGGCATCTTTTGAGAAGAGAGTGAAATTTGTATTACAGAAAGCGATTCTGTCACAGAAAACAAAACGTACCTTTAAATGTTGCTGAGTCCGTTTGGTTCCATCTATTCACAATATTGAGTTGCGATTTAAAATTCTGTTTCTCACCTCAATAGAGTTTAATCGTTTGACACGACTTCCTTGTAAGATGACAGTCGTGCTAAAAAGCAATACTGCGTGGTTATGACAATTTGGACACACGCCGCTGTTGTGCAGGTGCCAGACATCAAAGAGCTCCAAAATATTTACATGTGGCTGACAAACAAATATAGGAACGCTGGCGGCCGTAATTTCCATATGTTTATTTCAACAGGTAGAGCGATGATTCTCATGAATTGTAAATCGTTCTAATTGTTTCTTTTTTCTTAGCCAAGCGATAGAAAACGAGTTATAGAATTGATGACACAAATAACAAAATATTTTTGCCTTTAAACCTGGGTGGTTTTTATAAGTAAAAGCAAAAAGTCGAGTGTTAATATTTTCCAACTTTCATTTACAATTGTAAATGGTAAATGGTTAGCCAAAAACTTTTAACAACAATTAGTTTGCCTCAAATCACTTATAGAAAGCGTTTTTCAATGAGGTCTTAAGAAGGATAAATAACACTGAGATAGCAAAAAAATACTTTGATATATTTGACGTCAAGAATGGTATCCGCCATGTCTATATTAAACACAGGAATGTACGCTTGAACTGCGCATGCTCAGAGGAATTAAAAAAAAACACAGAGGTTTTACGAAGGACCATTTGAAAATTAGGATTTAAAACCCGTTTGTAAAATAAGTCGGAACAAAAGGTCATTACAAAAAAGTCTGTTGAAGCACTTTTTTTTGTCAGTACTAATACGCTGGGATCTTTATTGAAAATTACGTTCAGTTCCATTCACTCGTATTATTTTTAAATCAATAAAAATCGAGAATCAGTCGGAGGCTTGATTTTACTTGTCCGAGTTTACCAGAAGGTAATATGAAAATTACTCGATGAAAACCGAGGCTTGTGTCAGTTATCTCCAGCGTGAACATTTTCGAGTTCACTTTCCTAACTGTCTTTCAGAGAGAGAGTGTTCAAAATAAGTCTTTGGTCGTGTAATAGTATTTGTTATTGACAAGATAAAGCTAGTAAACATCACGCAAAATCTTGAACTTGGATTTCCTTAGGAAAGGTTGACCAAGGGGCCAATTACATGAGCCACGCTGGCTAGTTTAGCCGAGATCCTAGCACGTCTTAGAAAAACTTTTGCGATTAATCGAGCCCGCTAAGCTGGGATCGCGATCCGATTTTTCCATGCAATCGCGTTCACCGGGACAGGGGGCCGTTTCTCGAAAGTCCCGAAACTTTACGGGCCATTTTCGGGTGTCACGATTCCCTTTGTAACTCAAGAACGGAGAGCATTTAATTCGTCAAGCTTCACAGTTATTTCTCTTTTTGTTACCTTGAAAACATGTTAAAAGATCTGCTTTCCAAAACAAGTGGTTGGCAATTTCACAGATGGCTTTTCGGGCCCGAAAAGTTTTGGGGACGTTCGAGAAACGGGCCCTGGCAGCCCGGTTAGCCGGCCAGCGATTTCTAACCACATTACTCCACTTTAGAGCAAAATGGCCCACGGAATACTATTGTCCAGAAATTTCATTGCCGTTGTTACAAGCGAAAGTATATTTCCTATTTTATAGATATTATTAAGTTATTAGACAAATCAGACCGTACTATTTTTAATAAAGCTCGTAATGCCGGCCATCCTCTTCATAGCTTATTGCCAAGAGTCAAGGAATCCTCTTTAACACTTACTGGAAGTACTAGCAATCTTTTACCTAGAATAACTGCTGAGCGATTTAAATCATCTTTTGTAAATAGGCTTTTTTTCAAACATAATTTAGTTATTAAATAGTTTCATTTTTATTGTATTAGGTCATATATTGTAAATAATTAGTATGCATTTTTACTGATTAACAAAGACATTATTATTATTATTTTTATTATTATTATTATTATTATTTGGAATAGTCGTTTCTTATGTCTAAATTAAGGATTCATAAGATAGCAAAACCTTAAGGCTTCTTTAAATTAAGCAATGGTGAAATTTAGGGCGCAATCGATTGACTGTATTCGGTAATAGGAATGCATGGAATAGAAGTTGGAAATCCTTCGTTTTTACGGAGATTCACATTAAAATTATCAAATACTTGCTAAAATGCTATTTTAAACATATATTCTTATCCTTGTTGCTTCAAAAGCGACAGACATACCGTTTTAAATCATCACTCCACGTATTCTTATTCCGGAATAGGGTCCATCGAACGCACCCTTAATGACAATTTAGCAAGACAAACGTCTCTCCACTTCTTGTTGTTGTTATTATCTTTTTGCATACGACATATTCTAAATTTAGCCCAAGCCGGGCTGGCTCACCTCATCATGTGATACCGGCCCGGCTCATGTAATCGGCCCCAATGAAGTAAATTTCCTGTTTTTCACGTTGCCATGTTACCACCAATAGGGTAGTCCCTACTCTAACATAAAAACTACACACAACCCATAATTCCTGGATTCGCTCTGACGAAGGGCTAACGCTCGAAACGTCAGCTTTTAGAATCCCTGTACGGTGGTCAATTTACATTATCAACTCCGTTGATAAAACCAAATTTTTCTGTACTACTTCCCCACCAACGTAGCACCACAGTTTCTTTAGAAACTACCCCTTTATTCAGTAAATGAAATGGCCGAAGAATTATTCTACGATGCACTCCGTGTTAATAAACATTGATATGACTACTTTGAGGTCCCACGAGTTGGCCTTTAATGGTAATCATTGTAAAGGGACGTATCTGTCAATAATGCCTCGGGGATATTCGGAAAAAAATCCGAGTACACTTAATTAAGTCTAATCTAGTTCGGATGCTTTACCACGGACTGATAGGGGACTCGATAATGGCGATCGGATTTTTTCCGAGAATCCAAGAAATCGTCATCGATAAATACATCTATTCGGGTTAACATTCACCATCGCCATTAGCATATTTGCGAATATTCACTCCTATATGGGACTGATATTGTCAGTTTCACATACTACCTTAAATAAGACGTATGTTAGCGAACAATCAGAGAGTGTAACAAAACTGTAACGCAAAACATTTTGTATTCCTTACCAGTGCATTCTGGAGGAAAACCACGGCTTGATAAATAGCTGCAAACGTTCTTCCATCCGACTTCCTGGCGTTTCTTTCTTTGAGGCTCAAATATAGGTACAGCAATACGACTTCCCGAAAGTACAGTCACTAGTTTTGCGGCTATTACACAGTCTATCAGGTCGGCAACATCTTCAATTGATAAACCAGTTTCGTACAAGTGCACATTGACCCATTTCGTCAGCGTTCTTCGTCTAATGACTCGCACGTACCCAAACATGGGGATGATATTTTTCGGCGAAGGATATGCCATATCCTGTCTGCGTGCTGTCATATCAATCTCAACCAATTCCGATTACTGTCACTGTAAAAGTGACGAGAAATATTTACTTGGCAGTCACAAAAATATGATCATTGCTGTTCATATATATTGATAGGGCGGAGGTCATTCCTGTTCCATCATGCACCAAGTTTAAGCGTATATCGTTACCAAATAAACTGAGTCCTTTTAAATAATTTTAATTTGTTAAGGATTTCCTGCAATTTTCTCTCCATGGTCGCACCGTCCGTATCCAGATGTTGTAAGCGCCCAATTCCTGTTGAAAAATGAACTAATTTGTGCAAAAATTTGTGCAGAATACATTCAACCTTACCCACCCCTCCCTCAGAAGAAAAATTGGGAAGACCCACCCCTCCCCCGAAGAAAAAAAAACAGGAAGAGCGTTCCCTTTTGAGCTTTGATGAATTTTGCAAGTAAAAGTAACATAATGTTGCATTCGCAGTGCTCGTGTTTTTAGGAAATTATGCCGAAAATTATGCAGTTATTTTTAGTATACTAAATGCCACAATAACTATGCAACATGTCTGTCTGATTATTCGAAAACAAGTAAATATTTTACCAAACGTTAAACAAGGAATTATTCTGTTTCGAGACAGAACCTTTGAGTAGGTGTCGTTCAACACTTTAAAGAACTTGATGCTGTGAAAAGAGGAAGCGTGGCGTGGAGTCCTGGGTCACTCTTTTGTAAGACCCAGTCAGGTCGCATCCAAACTTTCGTTTCTATTGAGTTTTCCCTGTAACACTGATCTTGTGCCAAAAAACTAAAGGTTTCATTTATCAATAGTCAGCCTACTTTGGTACTGCAAAACAAACCTAAATTTCCGCATTCCCAGATGAAATCGTGAAACGAAAGAGATATTTCTTGAAAGATTATTGGAATTTGAAAAACGTTGACTCCTTAGTAGATCACAAAACGTGATCATGCCACACAACATAGGATCGAGCTTAGCTCTCAAAGTTCGAAAATGATATTTTCTGTCGTTATATTACGATATATTGAGGGGTTGAATTCGTATCAATC
>NC_090887.1:19658567-19663567 GCF_036669925.1 Montipora capricornis | reverse complement strand
GGGCGGGGGTTTGGGGGTTGCACTGTGGCTGCGCATGAGTATTAAACATTTCTTTGTCTCGTAGAAGGCAGCCCAAGTAGGATTCGAACTCAGCATTCCCTCATTCAGAGGCAATCTTGATGACCACTATCCATGGACGCACTATGCAACAGATTGACGGGATTCAAACATGTGTTAAAGAATTGTGTGCATGCCCAGAATGAGTTTTTGTGTTTTTGTTGCATGCAATGCAATATCCGGTCATCGTATGACTCAGTAACTCATCTTACCGGGCTATGTGTAATTACTTTCTAATTCTCCTGGTATTAAATATAAAAGAAAAAGGTCCTTTTAGATACCATCGTAAAAAGTTGTAAAGCATTTTGGCTACTGGTTTTGATCAGAGTCAATGCCATTAACAACAGTTTCAAATGTGAGTAAGGTACATATTCTACAATCACGCTAAACCATATGGTTGGGTTACAGAATGGGGACTTTGGACTTTGGACTACGGAATTAACAAGATGTTGTAACATACAAAATCACTGAAATACTGTGAATTTTAAAGGAAATTGGCTAAAATTTCTTCAAACAAAGTTTAGGGTACAGGTAGCCTCTTGTTATTGTTGTTTCCTGTACTTATGAGTTTCTTTGTACGTGTGGAACAAACCAGTAATTTTTTTTTATCGGCTGCAGAGGTTTCAGTGGAGGGAAGTGATGACATTTGGTTTATCAACTTTTATTCGCCATTTTGTTCTCACTGCCATGACTTGGCGCCAACAGTAAGACATTATTTTTTTTCTTCTTGTCAAGTTGAGTTGATGCTTGTGACCCCCAAGCCTTTGTGAAGAGTGTGTTTGTTCTTTTTGTCTCCTGAATAGGACGTAGCACAGGAGTCAAGGAGATTCTATAAAATTTTTTTACTAATATGTAGATGCAACTTAGCTCTTTGCAACTGTAACTTTTCATTTCAGTGGCGAGAAGTTGCTCGAGAGCTTGAGGGTGTCATCAGAATTGGTGCTGTCAATTGCCAAGAAGAGTGGAACTTATGCCGGCGACAAGGAATACAGAGTTATCCATCACTTGTACTTTACCCTACAGTAAGTGCCTCTTGCCTGTCAGCTATCAAATAGCACAGTCCACAAGGTGTTACTGATCTTTTTGTTAATTTTTTTACAGCATGAATTTCATCGAGGGTCAAGAAGCACAAAAGCACTTGTCCAGTTTATTCTGGATTCTCTAGAGGTCAACTTGTATGATCTTTGGGATGGTAAGGAGATAGGAACCCTTTGCAAGAGTTTCAGAAAAAAGTGCGCAAATCGCCATCTTGAAATGTATAAGAATATTTGTATCACATGATTTCGAGTGCAAAGATGATTATTCGAAATTGCACGAAAAAAATCAACATGTGATTTTTCATGTATATTATTAGGAGGGAAATATGCCACCCATTTTTAAAATTAGTAAAATTTACTGCATCCAGCACTTACTGGCACCTTAGCAAAGCATATTTTCCATGCCCTCACTATGGGTAAGGTGTTTTAGATTTCTCACTTTAAGACGTTGATTGTGCAAGAACAAATTTGCCCTTCTCATTGTGAATTATTATTATTATTATTATTATTATTATTATTATTATTATTATTATTATTATTATTACTGTTTTGTGGTCAAAGTCATAAATCTATCATTTGAAAATAATAGTATTTACCCAAGTTATTTACTTCAAACTGTATTTTCTTGCAGGTAATTTTCAAAATGAAATAAGCCAAAGTGACCACCCTTGGCTTATTGATTTTTGTGCTCCTGGAGAAGGTAAGCAGAGGATTATTATAACACGTCATCATCTTCATAATAATAATAATAATAATAATATCACCAAGTCATTTACGTCCTCATTTCTGTGGTCATGACCATTATTGCATTTGAAGATGGAGGTCAAACAAGTCATTACTGCCAATCTGGTTGTTGTTTGACATGTCTTCCTTGGTGCAGGAGTTCATGGAGCAATCTATTGCTGCTGGCAGGCAGCCCCTTGCTTTGAGATTCTTTTCGATTCTTTGCCATGGGTCGGAATTACTGTGGCAACATGGAGTTTTCTTAGCAGATTCCTACTGGGAGCTACTTTGCATTCTTTGCATGTTTATTTAAGTCTCATTTAAGTTTTAACTTGTGCTTGAGGTAAAAGAAATGTATCAGGAATTTTCATCTTAGATCATTTCTGTGTCTATTTGCAGATTGCCTTACTCAAGACACAAGAATAAAACTTTCTGCTATTTTGGTAAGATTGATCTTGTTTGTGAATGGGTTATTCCAGAAAAATCCTCACCCACCCTGACAGATGGATTTCTGAAAATTCTTGTGGGATCAAAGGCTGTGGAAATCCAAGCTGGAGTTGAACCTAAAAAAAGTTCCTTAGGGGGTCATTTCCTCAAACTTTTAGACCTGTAACATTTGGGCTCCATCTGAGTCTGTAAAAACTAGAGATACATGCACCTCATATATGTATTAAATTTCTCAGTGTGATTAAAAATCTCATATTGATGTATTTTTTTTCTTTTTCTCAGGATAATTTGGTGAACATTGGCACTATAGATTGTGGAAAAAATGCAGATTTGTGTCAAGAGGTCGGCTATCACGGCAATCTGGTTTATTTTATAGCTGATGTTGGAACTGAGAAAGGCGAGGTATACTTCATTCATTGTGGTTTTAGTCCAGTTTGTTGAATACTGCTCTATTATAAAATTATATTATTATTATTTTATACACTGTGTAAGTGTATAAAGGATTACAACTTTCCACTCCTTAGCCAAGTTGTTCAATGCAAAAATTATGTTAACCTGGATTAGTACAAATCCCACTTCAAACCGCTTTGCCTTGGAGACAAAAATATCCAGGTTCCCAGAATCATTTCTCTGGGAACTGTATATTATTTTATAGTTTCCTTTGTTTTTGTTTACGTGAATCTTTTCTTTGTCCAGGTAATTGATAGTTTGGAAACAAAAGAAATTGTTAGTTTGGTTTTGAAGAAGTTACCTGATCCTGTGACTGTTGACCTTTCGGCATTTGAGGTAATGGAGAATTGTCTCTTTTGTCGCATGTATGAACTGTCAAGAATTGTCAGTTAATTTGGGAACACAAAACATCTGGCCATTTAGAGCCTAACGGGTATTACAGTATGTGACTTTGTCTTTCTTTACAGGAAATAAAGAAGAACCTTGCCGCCGCTACTGAGTTGCCGTGGGTTTTACATTTTGACCGAGGTCCAATGGATAACTTAGAGATAAGAAAACTGCCAGCATTCACTTCAGATATTAATGTAAGCTGTTTGTTTGTGGATTTCGTTACTAGTCTAAGGACTAATTTTGTTTGAGTTTATCTGTTGTCAGAACAAATCTGTTATCAGAACAAATTTGACTGCCTTATTTTTGAAATGGTTTTTATCAAAGAACTGAAACCAACGCTAAACAAACAGTGTGATTCAATTCGTGCCAAACTGTTTGTTTAGAACAATAATTATTATTCTTACTACGATTATTTTATTTTATTCTATTATTCTTTTCCATTGTATATTTTTGACACTTTTTTACATTTTGTAACACATTTTAGCGTTTGCCACATTTTTTAACTTGTTTCAACATATTTATGCTAATTTGGAAAATTTAGAGAACTTACTCACTTGAAAATGACCTCGGAGAGGTCGAAACGTCGTGACTTCTTAGCGCTAGTTTTTATTTCAAAGTTTATCTGTTGTGGTATTTAAACTAGATTAAGGCTAACTGAATATTAAACTACTTGGCTGAGATGTCCAAACAATCTCTTTGTTTTGGGTTGTTTCAGGTTGGTCATGTTGATTGCAGTAAAGAACAAGATATCTGCCAACAGGTGCATGTTAGGAAGTATCCAATGATAGCTCTTTTCAAATCACATGGACACTATGAATGGCATCATGGCAAGTGGCTTTGGTTTGTTGTCGTATTGTGACATATCTTGAAGTTTGATTGGCGTGGTATTTGTGGTCTTGAAATTGTGGAGTCTTGATACTGATGTTTCCACAGCCTGAGTGAAAGTCATCTTCACAGTCACACAATCTCTGTTTTGTCAGTTTGTTTAATATCCTATACATTGTCAGTGGATCATACAAGAAAAACCAAAATCGTTAGACTTGGTGTGGACAAGGAGAGAGAAAATTAAACATAAATAATATTATATTGTCAGGTGATTACGCCCTCCAAATTACATCAAAGTTGGGTATTTTAAGTCGTTGTTACATTAATACAAAGGGAATGGCATTTACAAATACACCAGAATAAAAGCAAAACAGAGCAAGCAGAGCCATTGTATTGCTGTTTACTTGTATTATTTTCTGTCATTATTGATAAGTAATTCAAATACGGTACTCATTTAGTCACTGATATTGAAATTTACCTGCAATCAGGTAAATGAGGGCACCGTCGACCTCAGGTTTGTCAGTTGAATTACTGTTACAAGTTATCAACGCTAAATATGGTTGCTTTTAATAGGCTTTTTTCCACAAAACCTATAAAACTGAAAATATAAAGAAAAGTACATGAGCACAGGCTATATTAAAATTACCAAAATCAAATATTTTCCCTTAATCATAATAATTTATTATTATAGTATTTAGCAGAGTACCGGTAAATTTATTTTTGTGCAGTCCGATTATGCTTTTTCATTGACAGCTCTAATTGTCACTTCACAGGTCGCTTTACTGCTCATGACATTGCTGTGTTTGCTAAGGAAAGTGCATCCTCCAGTGTGCAAACCTTAGGTCCTGAAGATTTTCCAGCAAAAATATCGCAACCCGATCTGCCATTCTTTGTGGATTTCTTTGCCCCAGTAAGGGACTTTTTAGTTAATAAATTTATCTCAATAAGCCATTTCCGAGTTCATGTCTGCCTCCTCTTCAAAACGAGTCTAAGTGTGAAGTTTTTGTTATGAAAATTAGTTTTCATTCATATGTAAAGTTTGAACTAATTACCATCACAAAGACTTCGCAC
>NC_090887.1:19643567-19656067 GCF_036669925.1 Montipora capricornis | reverse complement strand
CAAGCACAACAAGTTTCCAGAGTTCTAAGTGGGGAAAGGACCACAGCTCAGAATACATAAACATTGTGGAGACTTGAAATGCTGTTAAATTTTCAACAATACAGAATCAAAACTCATTTTATTCTTGTTGTAAAACTGGACACCGCTTGTTTTTTGGACAAAGTATAGTGCTCCACTGTTTGAAAATGGCATTTAATAAGAAAAGCTGTCTTGCAAATCAAAACTATTTTTCTTGTTTTTGTTCCAGAATACACTTAACCCTACTGTTGTACAGTTGACACCCGAAACATTCCAATCCCTTGTGGCAGAGAGAAAGTCGGGTGAAACGTGGCTGGTTGATTTCTTTGCGCCTTGGTGTGGTCCCTGTAATGAACTGACTCCTGAATGGAACAAACTGGCTAAGGTACTGAATTCCGGCATGACTATTCCGAGGGTGGGGGGTTGAGGAGTGATTAGGACTGGGTTAGGGTTACAGTCGGGTGCCTCGAAAACGAAGACCCGAAGACCCTTAAGACTTAAGGACGGTGCCTACTAATTCAAAGGTATTTTTGCGCGGTTTACTGAATATGCGGGAAAAGCATATCTTAACAAGTATTATTGAAATCGAAAAAGAAAATTGGGGGTAGCCTCGCTTTTTTCGAAGATAATTAATCAACAACATTTGTAAAAAGCTCTAAAATACAAAGCAATGTATGGGGTTCTTTGCCAAATTGAAGCTTAATTAACTCTGAAAAATGCGTGGTTACCCCCATTTTTCTTTTTGGATACCACGAGCACTTGCTAAGTTCTGCTTTCTCCGCATAGTTTTGTACCGCGCAAAAATATCCCTGTATGAATAAGCACCGCCCATAGGAAATCCGAGTATCTCGAGATGCGCAGAATGTATGCGCAATAACAATAGTAGTCACCGTCCTTAAAGACCTTAAGACCCCGTAAACTCGAAAGCTCGGAAACGAATAAAGTACCCCAAAACCTTCAATTTGGCTAACCCCAGGCCTAAAAACTAACGTTAGGCCTAGTTATGCCTAGGGTTAGCCAAATTGAGGGTTTTGGGGAAATATATATATTCGTTTCCGAGTTTTCGAGTTCTCGGGGTCGTAGGGTCTTCGTTTTCGAGACACCCGTTACAGTCAACTCGCCGCTAACGGACACTTTCGTAAGCGGACAGCTCAACTTACAGACACGTTTTTAAATTCCCCATTTTATCTTCCAGTCAAACTCTGTATTTACACATTCCCGTAAGCAGACACTCTATCGTAAACGGACGCGGACACTTTTGAAAATTAAATATGGATTTTTCTTTTGTTTATGCTTTCTCTTAAGCAGACACCCCATGTATAATAATTGACTGGCAATGAAATTTGTCTTTAATTTGCAATTCAAAGACAACTGTGACATTTGACAGAGCATCAGAATACAGGGGTCGGTTTTGTCACATATCTCCGTTTGTCCGCAGGAAAGCAAGCTGTGCGTTCGTTTGACATGAACAAGAGTCCAACATGTATTTGTAGTGTCACGTTATGGGAATAATTATCCTAAGCGGAAAGCTCTAGCTCTACTAACGGACGCTTTTTCCAATTCCCGATGGTGTCCGCTTACGAGGCTCCTGCCTGCGACCCGCGACCCGCGATACGTTCCTTTCAGATTCTCACTCCATGGTTATCTTTCTATTTGCGTCCGTAGCAAATGAAGGACGACGCTGGTGTTGGTTCAGTTGACTGTCAAAAGTTTCGACGGTTCTGCCAGGAGCAAGGAGTTAATTCCTATCCTACAATCCGTTTGTACCCTCACAATAGCCAGGGAGGGTATCGCTATGTGTGAGTACGCGAAAATGCTACAATCCTGGTCGAAAGTCGTTGGGACACCTCTCTAATGTAGAAGAATTTTACGTTGTTTGCATTAAAGCAATGACCTGTGCTGCAGTAAGCTCTTAAACAAGACACTCCCTCCTCTATTTCGGAAATCGATGTTAATCTCCATTGAGCGATCTGTTGTAAGAGGATTGGGGGGGGGAGGGGAGGGGAGGTGAGAAGTAAGGGGAGAGGACTTGGCACGAAAGATGACCCATCTTTTTTACTATTGAGTCTGTTTAAAACTCAAAGGGCCAGTAATTTCTTTGAAACCTAACTTAGAGGGAGGTTTTCAATAATCATTTTTGCCTCCGGAACTTTGTAAAACTAAGTTGCTTTGAATAGGAAAAGGCTTGCCTCCTCGTTAATTTTATTAAACAATGAACTTATGTGTTTGTTTAGTCCAGGATAAGACCCTTTGAAAGGTCAGAAAAAAGGCAGAAATTTTTTGAGATACATTGTCACAGCACAATCTCTGTGAAACCCTATATTCTACTTGAGAGTTGAGAATCTTCCTTCTGATTTTGTTGTGAACCGCTCCCCGGTTTTGTTGAGAAACTTATCATGGCGTTATTTATGTGATATTTTAGGAGTCACCGTGGATGGCGTGATGTCCATTCTTTGTACAGCTGGGCCTTTCAACACCTTCCTTCAATGGTCACGCAGTTCAGTTACAATTCATTTCTTGAAAATGTTCTGGGCAGTGAAGATGCTTGGATTATCGATTTCTTCGCTCCTTGGTGCGGGCACTGTATTCAGTTTGCTCCTGACTTCGAAAAAGCAGCAAAGGTGAGGGATTCTCGATTTCGTGCAACGACTTTCTAAAAGAAACTATGGCGCTGCGTTGGTAAGGAAGTGAAAACGAGAAGTGGGTTAATCAACTGAGTTGATTGGACGAATTGGGAGCAAAAATTCGTCCTGCGTTTGTATAGAGATGGTCAATAAATGCGTTGTGTACATCAGTTCCAGGCGAAACATCTTGAGAAATGCGTCTTCCAAGACTCATAAAGACGGACAATTCTTTTTTTAGACTCATAATGCGACAGAGCCTTTGGTTAAACGTAACGTCTTTTGATTGTTTTGGTGATATCTAAGTTCTTGACCATTCGGGTGGGGTCCACTAAAAATTACTTTCCATTGGCGTTACTTGTTTTGTTTTAAATCAGCTTTAAGCGTCGCTAGTTTTCATTTGTTGCAGTTGTTAGACGGGCGTGTCAAAGCAGGAAAAGTTGATTGTGAACAGGATTACCATCTATGTTCTGAAGCCAATGTGCGAGCTTACCCCACTGTAAGGTTGTATCTTGGTTCACCGGGAAAAGGAATGACTCAGGTAAGCCTGTGCAAACTCAGAATGGCATTGCTTATTACCATCTCCATACTTCGAGAAAGTAGCAAAGGTAGCAAATTTGGTGTTTATATTTGAGACTATCGTATCCACATAAACTGGCGCAGCAGTTTGGACGAGGGTGAATTGGCCCTTAGCTTCTGATCGCGCGCTTTTCGATAACAAATCGGGTTAAGGACGGTGTCTACTATTGTTATTGCGCATCTCGAGATACTCGGGTTTCCTATCGGTGATGCTCACTAATACAGGGATATTTTGCGCGGTTTAAAACTATCCGGATAAAGTAGATCTTAGTAAGTACCCATGGTATCCCAAAAGAAAACTGGGGCTAACCATGCAAATTTGATTAAGCTTCAATTTGAGAAAGAACGCCATACATTGCTTTCTATTTTAAACTTTTTACAAACATTATTCATGAATTATCTTGGAAAAATGCGTGGTTACCCCCAGTTTTCTTTTTGGATTTCAATGACACTTGTCAAGATCTACATTTCCTTCATAATCATAAACCGGGGCAAAAATACCTTTGAATTAGTAGGCACCGTCCTTAAACAGCAACGAAAAACCCAAATGTGGAGATCATGTACGAAGCCTTAGATGACTCCACTTTTAAATCAATCGGTCATATAAAACCCATTTAGTAATGCTTTCCTTGGGTGTCGTTCATTCACTACTTTCCCATTCCCATAATGCAATACGGTTTGGGGGTTCTTTGCATAAAGACAATACGATTCATTTACTCTTGGGACTGTATCATGCTTCATTGAACTGGATATCAATTGTTTTAATGCAAATAATCCCCCCCTCCTCCAACGCAAAAATGAACTGTATTAAGGGATTGTGAAAATAGCGAATTATGCTTTTTAAGGCGGTTTTAACTTTCTGAAGTACTTGACTGAAAGGCGTAAGTGTGATAGCGTATAGATGAGAGACACCTTTTAGGTTTCCTTCCAGGGGTCCTGTTGATTATAGTGTAAACTTGGTTCTTAATTTTTTAGTCCGTAATGCTTCAGACAAGGCAGTTTTTTCTCAATTCTTACACGCTAACATCGGATGAACTGTTCGACGAAGGGAGGAGAAGCTTTCCAGGATACCCAGCTTTCTTTAACGACCCCTAACCCCACTCGAGTGCAATTTTCTATTTGCACTAAGTTATGGAACAGTTTGCCTTCTCATGTGCGTCTTTCAAGTGATTCTAGTGACTTCAGAAGTAAATTGCAGGATTGCAGTTTTTTAGAACGTGTCTTATAGTGTACAATCGTAGCTTTTAACTGCTTTTAGAACGAGTTTTAGAGTTTTCCAAGTCACGTTTTTAGTGTGTGGCATTTTATTGTTTTTAGAATTGAATTGTATTATATGGCTGTAATTATTATAGATTTTATTTATACACGTTCGTATTTTGAACGAGTTTTATAGCTCTTTGACGTAACGTGTTAAAATAAATGATTGATTGATTTATTGATTCTTCAATTATTGAGAAGTTCTTAAATGAGTTTGTCTGGGTTTCAATTTTTTTTCTCAGCCAGTAAATGGACACATGAACATCGAAAGCCAAGACCCACAGCAAATTCATAACTTAGCAGTAAAAGCATTAGAAGACTACAGAGCGGATTTAGAAGAGGAGAATCAGGGGACCAGAACACACAAGAAAGGAAAAACAAAAGGCAAAAAGGTAAGAAGACAAACAAAAAACACCCGCTGTGCTTATCACTTATTAATTCTAGCAGTCTTGGGAACTGAGTGGACGCAGCGGAAGACCTTAGACAGCAATGACCAGAACCAGGTTGCTGACCAGCGGTTTTCGTTAAAACAATGGTTTGCTGGGGGTGCTCAGTCTCGCGGGCTCAGAAAACCTGGTTGTGGTCATTGTTTTTATTTAAGGTGTTTCGGACGCAGCTCGACGAAATTGAGCCCAAATCATGTGTAAGGCGCCCCCCTTCCCCCCCCCCCCCCCCACTTTTGTTTCACGGCCCATTTATGATCCGCGGGCACAACTTTACAGCCAGATTGAGTAAGTTGGGGGCCGATTTTGATGGGACAGGAAAACCGGAGTACCCAGAGGAAAAATCCTGCAGTGTAATTTTTTTGTGTTTCAATCATACAGTTGTTTTTGTTTTAGATATTGAACGACATCTTTCAATTTAACACCTCCCTGGGGCCGGTGGCTTGAATCCTGGTTAGCGCTATCCGTTGGTTAAGAGGTTCCAAAACCTGTAGGTTTCCATGGTGTTTAACGCTGGTTGGTGCTAACCATTCTTCGAGCAACCCGGGCCAGGTGTCAAGTCCCAACTGAATACAACAAAATGACGAATTTACTTTAATTCCGTCAAGTCTGATATTAGTTTCGCCTTATTGATTTCCTATGGAAAGGTAGAAGTGATCCCCTTATTGTCTGTTATATTTCGGCTCCGCTCACAAGCTCACCCCACTTGGTAACCATCCCCAACCCGCAACCCCCAACTCCACCACCCCACCCTGCTTAGGAACCATGGCTCATGCAAACGAATTAATGATGTACTTTTTGTTTCCTTTCGTTCAACTAGAAAAACAAGGGCAAACCAGACCACGATGAATTCTAGAGGACATCAAACCCGGTTTGAAAGTAGAGTCTCTCTACACCTCAGGCGAAGGGATGTTCTTGTCCCGTGTGGGGCACGTGAAGCCCTCGATAGCTATTCAACAGTAGCCAATGTTGTGCTTCGGTTGGCTGTTGTAGCATCCACTCAAGCCATTGCCACGGGCTTGGTTAGTTTTGCAGAATGGAGCGAAAGTTTGTACTTCGTTAAATTTTACTTACTGTACTTGGCAGTAACAACAAACATTAAAAAGGTTTTAAAATTGTTGTAATGGTGTTCTTTGTGGATTGTATACCCCGTAAATGAATTCGTGGACTGGATTTTCTCACTAAATTTTTCCACGTGATCTCATTTTCTTGTTTGGGTAGCTTGCCTTTCCCAAAAAGAAAGCGAATTAACTAATGGCCCATTTCGGAGTTCATGTCTGCCTCCTCTTCAAAGCGAGTCTAAGTGCGAAGTTTTTGTGATGGTAATTAGTTCTAGTTTACATATGAATGAAAACAATTTTTCATAACTAAACCTTCGCAATTAGACTCGCTTTGAAGAGGAGGCAGACATGAACCCGGAAATGGGCTATTGCATGGCTTCATTTCAACGAAACAACGACGCAGCAGAAGCATGCATGGTGATTCAATTTGTCACGTGATCACTTGGCTTTTTTTCTGATTGTCCAGTGGCGGCAAGCCTGAAAAGGATGGCGGGTATTTGAAGTCTAAATGGTTTTACTCGTCACGTGTCAGCTGTCACACGTCACTTGTCAGCTGTTACCCGTCACCCATGGTTTTATCTTTCTTATTGCGCCTAAAGGTTCAATGGTGTCTGCTTTGCTGTCCACTGGAATAATTCGATTGGAACAAGTAAATGTCATTATTAAAGGGTGTGCGGATCGTTAGTGAGGAAGTGTCCTGTCGAGTTCTGTGACTGTTGTGGTGACGATGGTCTGCGGCGTTCGTCAAAATGGTCTTTAGGTCGTCGTTTTTTCTCCAGCACTGTATTGTTTTTGGCAACATAGTTAATAATAATAATAATAATAATAATAATAATAACTTTATTTCTATAGCGCTTTTATCCTATGTTTAAGGCGCTTTACAATCATATAAACAACATTAATAAATATTTGCAAATTTACAAAAATACCCTATTATATTTACAATGATTAAAAAAGGAAAAATTAAAACAAAAGCAATATATGCAAATCTATAGAAACAATTATCTGTTATTACTAAATTTAATAAACAAGTACATCTTAAGTGATCTCTTTAAACTCGAGAGGGTGTTAGACTTCCGAATTTCATAGGGTATAGAGGGGACTGGTTTTGAAGCTCGGCAAACATCAAAGGAGCAAACAAAGATGCCAAGATTTGGGTTGGAAAGTCACGACCGGGCACAATATTTTGTTTTGCGTTCATACGCTATGCATGAATTACGTAACCAACACGTTTCTATTGTTTTGTTCCTCAGTACGGAGTAAACAACTATTGTGTTTTGTGCACGGTCAAGGCCGAAAAAGAGAACAAAAACCTACAACGAAGAAATTTGCCGGGTTTCATAACTATTCCCTTCTATTAGCTATGGTGGCAACGATTGCATGGCGCTATGTAAATAATGTCTTTGGAATTTCAGTCTATGTATATGAGTCATATGTCTTGTTGCGCCTGTAGAGTGGAATGTAGATTGTCCATAAATCATG
Organism: Montipora capricornis; assembly: GCF_036669925.1. Classification (NCBI taxonomy): domain Eukaryota; kingdom Metazoa; phylum Cnidaria; class Anthozoa; order Scleractinia; family Acroporidae; genus Montipora; species Montipora capricornis. Next base: position 19,648,606 of record NC_090887.1, on the reverse strand, counting down.
TAGTTGCAACTGCCCTGAATAGCTACAATAGGTGTAGAAGACATGATAAACACAGAAGACATGATAAAGGTAAAATGCTTTTGTGCATGGGGATGTAAATCATACCGTACGCTCTTAAGATTAAAAAAATTGTCAATAAGAGGTGCACTGTCCATACCGTCAAACTCCTATACAACATAACTAAAGATTGAAACTGTCTCATTGTTTCTAACAAGGTGTCCTCAAGAGAGGATAATCCTCTCTTGGTGTCGTACATTAATATGACACTGTCGTTGATTATCCTAGATTAGTATAACTCAACTAGTGGACTAATGCAAATCCTGCATTTTGATTGGCTACGCTACTGGAGGATAATAGTCCTCGAGTAGCGAAAAGCGTGACGCTTTCTTTCATTTAATTCCCAATTAAATATTTCTTTAAGTTGCATTTGCTAACTTTATTATTGCCTTTTCTGTCCGACTAGTTGGGTGATACTAAAACAACTAGACCCTTCGCCCTCAAGGGCCACGGGTCAATAGCCCATTCGGCGTCGTGTCATGGGCTATTGACCCGTAGCCCTTGCGGGCGAAGGGTCTAATTGTTAAATGGTTCTTATGATTAGTTTTTTTTCTATTTTAATAGCCTAATTCACATTGATCAGCAAAAGCAGCCGCAAAAACCGCTAGTTGATGCAGAGCGCATGCACGAGTAGGCTCGATTACCAGCCGCCGTTTCGGGAAATGAGCCAGCACTCACTCCCGAAATCACGGCTGGACGGGTGAGGTGAGCCATTGGACAAGCAGAAACTGGTTGGTGCTAGGTTTGTTCAAATGGTAAGCAAAAACTCCCGAATGGGAAATTTAGTTGGAATTGACGTGTACCATTTACAAAATCCGTTCAAGTTTACTGAGAGAGTCTGGAGGGAGGCAAAATCATGGGAGTATGCAAATGGTAAAAACGTTTTCCGATTGGAAATTCCGTTTGGGAATTTTGGACTACTTTTCAAGAAATCCCGTTTTCTCCGGAAATTTTCCGTTTGGGAATTACCATTTACATTCCAACCAGAATTTCCGGATTTTTGTGGTAAATGATAAACAACCATTGTTAATCTCCACCAATCAGAAACTCGCCTGCACAAATCGGTCTGGCATAATTTGGCTCGAAGGTATTCTTAGTCCTGTTCCAGGACTCCCTCTTACCCCGCCCTGAAAATGGGCCTGGACCCTGCCGGTTCGAGGCTTACAGTGCTTTTAAGGTAGGAAACATCCAAGATTTCGACAACGAAAAGTGTTCGAGAAGCTGGAGAAAAAGGATTGTGTCGTTTTCTAAAGCCTGAATTCGGGAACTTCACTGATTTTTCAGTTGGCGCCAAGGTCAAAATACGGTTTTTCAAATCCATTGCTACTGCAATTTTCTCCTCAGATCTCGCTAATGTAAGAGCAAGTAAAATTCCTCCTCATTTGAAATTACTGCTGAGTTTATTGGTGGCAAAACGAGGGGGCCGATGAGGTCAACCGAGAGCTGAAGCGGCCGAAGATTCTGTTGATGATTCGCCGGTTGAATTCAAACTCACATTGATCATTTAACCACAAACGCAAGCTCGTATCATCTGGAAACTTCGCACAGACGTTTTAGGCATTGTTATGTAATTATTGTTTTGTTAAAATCAATGTTTTGGGATTTCTAATGCTATTTCACCGCTAATAATATACAGGAAAAAAATTATGCAATCTGATTGGCTGAGAGAAGTGCAGGTTGCAGAAAAGTGGTAATTGAATGCAAAAAAAGAAATAAAGCAAGCATTCTGATTGGTCAATGAACAGAGAAGTTCGCAGATAGCCAATCAAATCCGAGCTCTGGATGGCGCAAGTTGAATTGACAAAATGGCGGACAGATTTGGCGAGAACGCGAGGGTAGCAATGTTTTCATTAAAAGTTTGAAGGAAACTGCAAAACAAAGACTACAAAGGAAGGCATAAACAACTGGATAATGAAAGCTTTGAACTTGTCGCCCTCAACAAAATTGTCGGAAGGATTTTTAAGCTATAGTTCTAAGAAAGACGAACAAGACTACGAGCCGGCTGACAGTCTTCGTGTAATGTGAGGGTCAAAACATTTTTCATGTATATTATTAATAAGTAATCACATGATTTTTCTCGTACAATTTGGAATAAATAAGCACACGTAAATTTTTTCAAAGACGACCAAAATTGCACGAGCCCGTAATTTACTCGTGCTTATTTATTCCAAATTGCACCTGAAATCATGTGATTACCTATACAAATATCAACTTCGCGTAAATTATATTTGAATTTTCGTCACAGACACAACTTATCGCTCACTCGTCGCAGCTGTCTCTTCTCGGGGAGGATACCCAATATGCACGAGGCTATGGAAAACCTGGAGATAAGCCTGGAGACGAGTTTGTAGCCTGTGCATGCGCACTGCGTCGACTAGCGATTTTTGGACCCGATTTTTTGCGGCCTCTGCCAAGCTTAGCAAAATTAAGGAGGAAGATTTGCTGAAATGCGGAGAGGGTCTTCAATGAGTAATTTACCTTCGGGGCTTCTAATCGAGTGATCATTTGCCTGTTCTCGTTCAAAATGGAGGGGAGTCACCCACAAAAGACAGAAAAGGGATCGCGTCGAGCAGTTTGCTTTCTAGCTTTTGTTCCAACAACGATTTTCTTGATAATGCTTGTTGTATGGAGACCACTCTTGCTGCCATATTTTTTCAGATACGTCAGGTTGATTGTTTCAGAAGTTGCAAGTGATCACCAGAGATTCTTAGACAACGAGGTACAATTGGCCTCGAAAGAATGGCGATTGTACCAGTTGGAGACTAAATATGGCCAGCTGTGGTGCAAGGAAAACGTCGAAACAAGAAGCGATGTAACATGGCTTACAGTGGTGGTAAACGATGCATTTATTGTACCAACTTTGGTATTAGGTCACTCTATACGCACATTTTCATGTCAAAAGAAGATGATTGCATTTATTTCTGAGGATCTTAGCAAGGGCTCAGTGAAAGCTCTCCAGGTTGTTGGCTGGGAAACTCGCTTAGTGGAAGAAATGGACTGCAACTGGCTGGATGACAAAATTGGTGGCGATCGAAACAGTGGTGTTTTCGGAAAGCCTCGTGGAAAAAGAATAAGAGGAACGCATACACGTTTCCATGCATGGAATTACACAGAATTTTCCAAGATCATTTATGTTGATGCAGATGTTATGTTAATGAGTAATATTGACGAGTTATTTGACATTCCTGATGACTTCGGGGCAACGCCTTGTGCTAGACCGGGTGCAATCGATCCTTGCTTCAATGCAGGGCTTATGGTGTTTCGACCGGATAGCAACCATTACAACCAAATTATGGAAACCTGGTTTGAAACCACCAAAAGAGATACTTGCATTCATGACCAAGACTTGCTAACCATATATTTTGTTGATGCTGGTAACTGGAAAGCCTTACCCTATTCATACAATGTCAGAATTTCTCTTTTTCGTCCCATGAAGACTTTTCATTTTGCATGCTGCCGACCTCCCAAACCATGGTCAGCCATTTGCCGCCCAAGCAGAAAAGAGGCAGAAGATTTTGACGGGCCAATCACAGATGTGGACCAGATGGGACTACTTTTCTGGAAGAATTTCTATGAACTTTTGGAAAAATACAAGTTAGAACTGTGGTGGAAATCAACACAGCTTTTCAGGCCACAGCAAGAATTTGGGAACATGCTTTTTGCTGAATGCTGGAGGCAAATACGTGCAGCAAAATACTAGAGCTGTTCGCATTTTAGCAGATGCTAAACCCCTCTCAGATAAAATAAGGTTGACAAAGCTAAACAACCAACATGGCAAATTAAGTGATAGCCTTGTTTATTTAAATAAAAAGAGATCCACTGCACTTGACCCCTGCTTGATCCCTTTAGATTCTCTCTGACCACATTAGTGAGTGTTGGCATCAAATTTTGCAAGAAGAAATTCGTAATGTTGCAGTTACAAAGACAATTTTAGCAATTTAGAGAAGCCTGAAAAATTCAGGACTTCAATGGGGTTTGAACCTGTGACCTTGCGATGCTCCAACCAACTGAGCTATGAAGTCACTGATGTTTGGAGCTGGTCACTTGTGGGTTCAAATGTTCCCTGATGAATGAATCAATGAACATAATGATATATGAAATGAATCATATATTGAACTGTGGATGTGACATCAACTGAGCTATGATCCTGCCAAATGACCAGCTCCCTAACGTCAGCAGCTTCATAGCTCAGTTGGTTGGAGTATTGCACCGGTATCGCGAGGTTACTGGTTCAAACCCCATTGAAGTCCTGAATTATTCAGGCTTCTCTACACGATCGCTAAAAGTGGGTTCATAACTGCAAGGATCATAGCTTCACTTGATTTCATATCCGCAGTTTAATATATGATTCATTTCATACATCATTACATTCAGTGTTTTTACAGTTGCACACTAGCTTTCTTGTTGTTATTAATGCTATTTGTTGATTTTTTTGTGAAAAAAAAAGCATCTTATGTGGACAGCATTTGCAATCTTGTTATCAAAGGAAAACCAGTTTGCTTTATTTGTTGATGAAGTGAAAATAATTTTGTACATATTAAATAAATATGATGAAGGCTCTGACCTCCATAAATACCTATATTATAGAGTTTAAAGTTGTACTACGACCATAAGAAAGCTTTGTCTTTCCTTTGGGTTTCTAAACTACGATAAGTAGACACTAACTCACCCAAGTTTTAAGTTCTGATTTTAAAAAGACACTTGTTTATTTTAGCTGGAATTTTCTTATTTATTGGTCCGCCATTACTAACTTGAGAGAGCTGGGTCGAGGAGAAAATGATGTCAAACACTCACTAGTTTAAGAATGCAATGCGTGTGTACGCGACCTAACTAATATGCAGCATGGGAGTTTCGGGCTTTCAGACTTTTCAACCCGTGTTTTGCATATGTAATAAATTGCGTTTACACGCTGAGATTTTAAGCTAGTGAGTAAATGATGTCATTTTCTCTAGATCTAACCCTCTGAGGTCCAATCGGCCAGT
>NC_090887.1:19631067-19638567 GCF_036669925.1 Montipora capricornis | reverse complement strand
AGCAGTTAATAGGTAGATTGCATAAACCTTTTACTTTTGTTCACAGTTGGTGGAACCTGTTCCATGACCGCGCACCTGTGGCTCAGTTGGTTGAGCACCGGGCTGTTACGCGGGAGGTTGTGAGTTCAACTCCGGCCAGACCAACACTCAGGTTCTTTAAATAACTGAGGAGAAAGTGCTGCCTTTGTAATTTCATCTGCGAATGGTTAGACTCTGTAGTCTTCTCGGATAAGGACGATAAGCCGGAGGTCCTGTCTCACAACCCTTCAATGTTCATAATCCTGTGGGACGTAAAAGAAAAGGCACACTTGTCGCAAAGAGTAGGGCATGTAGTTCCCGGTGTTGTGGTCTGTCTTCTGTGGTGTATCATGGTTGGGAGGGTAAAATGCTCGGAGACGGCTGTAAGTTAGAAAACTGTAACAGGTTATTACGTCTCCCTCTTTAAATAAAGATAAAACAAACAAACCAACAAACAAGACCTCTTTGGATTGATTTAGCTCTGTCAAAGGTTTTGAAGTCATGTTCTCTATGATTAATGAAAAATGGAATATTTCATACACTGTTATTAAAAACAAATTGCGATTTTGAGATGGCAATATCACATTATATTGACGGCGTTGGGAGAAAATATATTCCGTATTGGGTGGAGTCGCGAAATTTTGTATCGCGATCCATCATTTATAATGATAAATAAAACTGTAAACTAATCAACCCGTGCCTGATCGAAATCTCAATTCTTTCTACCTGCGAAACGTATTTGTTTGCGTACATCAGCAACCCAGTTCAGTGCAACAACGTCAATTTCAACATTAGAACCAATCACAGGCCGCAAAAGTGAGACGGCAATACCACGAAATATTGACGGCTCGCGCGTAGGCAAAACTATCAAAAGATCGCAATACTAAAGGGAACTATTTTTTTAAAATTTTGACTTTGTTGAGGTTTCTTTCCCTTTTGTGCTTGTTAGAATGAAGAAGAGGAGAAATGGGATCCATCTATTATTCCTCGCAGAACAACATTCTGGGGCCATGATGACAGATGGTCAGACAACGCAGACGGAGACAGGTACACATTATTATCTAAAGAATGAACAATGAACAGTTTACAGTGTGTGATTTGACTTCAGAGAAAGTATTTCAAAATCTGAATTTTTTATTTCTTTGATACTAAATGCATGGTATAAAGCGCCAATTTGGCGTCTCCTATATCACATTACGCCCTGCTTGACTTTATGGCCTGCCATCTCTAGTTTTAAAAGCAATGACCAGAAGATGTCATAAAACATTTTTTGTTTAATTTCTTTCAATTGTCAGTTTATAATACCCTTTGTACCTTGTTTTTCTGTTTCAACAACAGCCAACAAAAGCATTGGCTACTTTACTTAGTGTGGAGAGATTCTGAGATTTCTATATCATTTGCCATTTGTGTGTGATTAGGCGACAAGCAACCAATAGGAAATTATGGGACAGGACAACAGACCGATGGGAGCATGATATGTATCGGGAAGAGGAACAAGGCCCAAAAACAAAAGAAGAGCGTGAGGTTAGTAGGTACAAGTAACATACAGGCATCTGATATATGTTCAAGGTTTTCATCTTCCAGTATTTGGTGAAAACTATAGGTTTCTACTTAGTTGCAGGAATTGTAGAAAATAGTAGCGACTCAAAAAACCATTGGATTTTTCTCAATCAAACAAGAAATTAACCTATGGATTTCCTCATGTTTTTCATTGTTCATTTCATCCCTCCAAAGTGCATTAGCTCTGTAGAAAAAAATTCCATCTCCTCTGACAACGACTTCTCTCCTATGAGGAGGTAAATTTCCAGAAGCCATAATTCGGTTGCGCAAGACATAACTAATAAGAGCACAATCATGTAAATACAACTAAAAAGGCTTTATTGTGTTATTTGATCCAGATTTGTACCTAAGTTTGTAATATTTCAAGACCATGATGAGATGTCAATTTCACAATAAACCTTACGGATCCTTTCGCAAGCAAGGTTAATCCGAGAAAATTTCATCTCATATTTTATGGTTATTCAAACAAAAAAGCGTTGATCTGTCTCCAAAATCGTTTTTTGGAGGTTGAAAATAAGTTTCTGCGAAATATTTTCTTACAGCCACTTGCACTGTTTGGCCCCTGGCGATCCCAGAACCCTTTGCGTATAAACAGGGATCCGATTACTGGCAACTCATTCATTGTCACATGCTATGAATGGCTGCCAGTGGATAGTATTTTCCATTTGAATACTTGACGACGATGCCAGTAAAAGTGTTTCCATTCTCTACTTGGGATTTGAGAGAATGGTGAATAATATTATTGGTGTAAAAAAGGTTGCTGTTATTCATCGTGGTGAAGTACAATAATAATAATAATAATAATAATAATAATAATAATAATAATAAAGTATTCTCGTTTGTCTCACGATGTAGTCACTTGTGATGTAGATCACGATGTTTTGACTGCATACTGCTAGTCTTCATCAGGCAATGAGGTCAACTAGTTGTTGTAATTTCTGATCTCGGTAACGCCAGTGTCTCATAAGCACACCGATGAAAGGCAACATTATGGTTTAGTACCTACTGCCTCAAACACTTCACTTTTGAAAGACTTCGTGCAAAATGTTGACATTTCAGTGGTTTAATTTATTTTGTAGGCCACTTCTCGCTGGCGTGAAAGGGGAGGAGGTCGTGGTGGGAGACGGAGATATGATATAACAGAATTTGTCACAGGAGGTCGAGGAGGAAGCAGAGCACCAAGAGGAAGAATGAGAATGGATGATGAGGAGTTTCAGCAAAATGATAGAAACAAGGAAAATTATGCTCCAGATCAAAGAATGAGGAACAACAATGCAGAGCAGAGAAGGAGAAGGAGAGAGGAAGATACAGAAGGAGGAGAAAGAGGAAGGCAAAGATTTGGAAGGCAAGAACGAGAAAGATGGCAAGAGAGGGAAGATGATGGTGGCCAAAGAGATCGTGGTAGGAGAAGGAATGAAAGAAGAGATTGGGGTGATCAAGTGGAGAATTTTGACAATGAAGTGAAGGAACGAAATGAGAGGAATAGAAGACGGCAAAGGACTTATGAGGAAAGGGAGTATAATTATGAGGAAAACCAAGGACATGAGCGAAATAGAAATAGAAATGACGATGATAGAAGGGAACGAAATGTCAGAAGACAAGATGATGATAATAGAGCCAGAAGGAGGGATTTTGGTGATAACAGAGAAGACAGAGAGCCAAGGAGAAGAGACGATGGAAGAACGAGGGGGGAATGGGGGAATAATAATGATGCTCAAGGCCAAAGATTTGGGGATAGAAAAAGGGAAGAGCGAAAAGACAGAAGGAGGGATGAAGAAAATAGAGGACAAAATTCCAGTGGAGGATTTGGTGAACCACGGAGAGAAAGGTATGGAAGTAGGAAAACAATTATTAGTGTGGCACTTAAAGATTTTACTGCAGACAGAGTCTCTTTCATGCAAGATGATTTTACTTATCATTGAAGACCACCTTGCAATAATAGGGTACAATAAATGACAGATGCGATACTTACAGGATATTTGCCTTGGTGAGCCATTATTCTGTTAAATACACGAATGAAGACTGATGTGATGCAAATGCTGAAATACATTTTTTTGCCACCCCTTATTATTAAAATTTGTTCCTCTTAATGCATTGACACCTAAAATGCCTTAGGAGAACCCCAGTTGATGAGTTAAATCGTCTGGCCTTAGACATCTGGAGTAAAATCTGTTAAGTCTCACTTCCAATAAAGTCAGTGGGTTAGTAGTTAACTTTTTGAGGTAATATAGCAGAGTAATCAGTAAGCAGGTACATGGATTCCATAAAATTTAAACATTATTGAGCTTTGTGTGTTGAATGCATTTCAAATGCCCTTTGCCATTCCCTGCATATCATATGTGTGATAAGTTCGCATTCCAAAGTTTGAAGAGAACACAAACACACATTGGTAAGTTTCTTCTCTTATTGTTTTAATACCCCGCCAAACAATTTGTATCCAGGATAGTTTAGCCACATCCTACACGGCAAATTGGTTAGAAGAATGACTGGGAACTTTCAGTGTTGATAGGTTGTTTAATACCATTTTAACTGGTATTGTGGCCTTCTCTATCCTTAGTCAACGTATTTATGCAGAGTATGGATGGAATGTTGTGAAGAGTAGAATTTTGGGATGAACATAACGCAATGCATAATATTAATCTCGGGAATGGAAGTGACATCATAAAATGGGACTGCTAAACAACTGCTGACAAACTGCAGTTGCTCTGCATCATCATTGATCAGCAGTTGTGTTCAGCAAATTGTGCCATGTGTACTGTGACAGTAATGCTTTTTCACCATTTAGTCAGTAAAATTGACTTATTCACCATCATTGCACGGTTTTTTTTCTATTAAGAAATGATGCAAGAGAACCAAGGGCACAACGAAATCAAAGAAATTGGGACGACAGGGTGGATGAAGAGACGTCTTCAGCATCTGCTGAGACACTAACAAAAACATCCCCCAGTGGCACTACCCACAGTTACAGTAAAATTAGGGGAAGGGGTAGGGGAAGAGGACAGATTCAGGAACTTAAGAAATCAAGGAAGAATGCTGCTGATTTTACGCGAGAGAGGGAAGAGGCACGGAAGAGAGAGGAAGAGGAGAAGCAAAGAAAAGCAGAAGAACAACAATATGAAGGTAAGTACATCTTAGGAAACTGAATGTAACTGAGAGGTAACTGTTTCTTAAGCTGTGCAAGGGGAATTTTCAGTGTTCCAACTACACTACAACGAGCTTTGAGTGAAAGTTTATTTAGGGTAAGACAACCCTACTATTATGATAACTAAAGTTAACCAAATGGTCTGGATAGCACAAGTGTTACTAATATTTTAAAAAATACAACCACACTTTTGAATTTACGGAACATGTTTCGATGTTTCAAACATCATCTTCAGCCATTGTAAGTGTAACATTAAAATTTTTACAAGATAATTCGTATATATATATATATATATACCGGTATATAAAATGAAATGACGTGATAAATTGATAATCAGCTAAAAGTGCTCAATGGTTTACCAGAGCTTTGAATAGATACGTAGACTTGAACAAGGTCAAAAACATTTATTTGCTACTCCGAGTTTCATGCTTCTCACGAAGCAATCATCAGGCAACTGCCAAAAAGAAGGAATACATGGTGTTTTACAGTGATTTTGAAAAAAACGGTAGCAGTTCACCATTGGCTGGGGTACATAGCAACGGTTAAACAATAAAAACTGTTTCCAATGAGCTGCTAAAAATAAGCCTTAAATAATTACGCTATTAAGAAGGAATTTCTTTGCATGTCTGCAACTTGTTACAAGCTCATTTCTGTTGTTAAGGGTCGCCAAATCTGGTCTACAAATTATATAGTATTTCTCCCACAGACATAAATTACACTTCTTCGTTACATTTGAATAGGATCTCGCATGCCTAACAATCCGCCATTTAATGTGATAGTCGACTTTCTTGTCTTCCAAACCCCATACATATTTACTAAGTTCAGTGGAATTTCTGTAGCGTTCATTTCTAAAGGAACATGTGTGGTTTCTATAACGTGATTTGAATGATGTGTCGCAAAGACCGATGTAGGTTTGCTTTGACTGAGATGTTGTGACCTCTGCTTGGTAGATGATATTCCGCACGTTGCAGTTTCCGTCTAGAGGGCAGGATCTTTTGTCACGGCAGTTGCAAGTGTTGGTAGTTTGAGCGGGTGGATTTGATGACTTGTTAATGACGGCTTTATTTTGGTTGGAGATAATTGTTTTTACATTGCTCATGCAGCTATAACTAATTTTGAGAGTGTTCCGGTTGAAAATTCTGTGCAAAGGGTGTGATTTTGGGAAGTGCTTGCCGATTAAGGTGAGGAAACACTTTCCAACTTTTGTTTTGACGTTTTGGCTGTATGGAGGATTGAACCAGGTGATGTTTCTAGGCCTATTCTTGCGGTGTTTGGTTTCTGGAGTTGTTTTTCTGTAGGTTAGATTATATATGTAGCCGCTCTTGTTGAGTGCATCTTGGTAGGTTTCTTTCGCTTTATCAAATGATTCCTTGTCGGAAGAAATTTCTGAGAGGCGCTTGTTTATGGATTCCGGTATGTTCTTTAGGATGGATGGGGGGTGATTAGATTTCTTGTGAACGTAGAGTGGGATGTTTCCTTCTTTTGTGTAGGGATAGTGCTTTCCAGATTGGAGGTCAAGGGTGACGTCTAAGAAATTTACTTTAGTGGTGTTTGCTTCGACTGTGATCTTCGGTAAATTCAAAAGTGTAGTTGTACTTTTTAAAATATAACTAAAGTTAAATAATTATAATCTCATAGAAGTTGTGCTACGCCAGATACGAAAAACCACTAAAAAGCCATCCTTTAGACGTGGCCAAAAAACATGTGGAAACATATTCCTTGTCTAATGCCGCAGCACAAAACCCCGAGGAAAGGGTGAAAATAACTAAAAGCAGCACATAATAATAAAGTAAATAGACATCGAGACTGACTGACCTAGAATGACCTGAAGTCTCCTGCCAAAACTGTTAAATACCCTAAACTAGTCCTGTGACACCCACGAGTCTCTCCATTTGTGGAGACAGAATATCAATTTCTGACTAATTCATTCAGTCATTCAATCATCAGAAATTACATTAGTTGATGCAATCCTCTACAGTTCCCATGCAATTTAATGAATCATGTATACCGTACTGAGTGACACAGCATGGCTGAGTAACATATAAAATTATGTGGATTGCCAGCCTAAGCAAGATGTTATTAGCCAGGGACCAACAGTCACCCTGGGCCCGGTTGTTCAAAAGCCGATTAACACTAATCCGAGATTAAAAATTAACCAAAAAGTTTATTTCTCTACTCCCAAATGCTGTTCGACGCTGATATTCGGATAAAATTTACATTAGTAGATGTCGATCTTGAAAAACAAAAATAAGCAAAAGAAACTTTAACCAAAAAGTTGAAAACATGAAACAAAAGTTTACGCTAATCCTGGATTAAGTTAATCGGCTTTCGAACAACCAGGCCCTGGAGATCAGATCCCAGTGCTCAGACTGACACAGTCGTTTATATGCATTGCACTATATTCATATGCGCAGATGCAGAAGAAGAAGAAGAGAACGCTTTGGTGGAGGCAGAGTACGATGCTGGTGTTGTTCATTTTGTGGAGCAACAAGAACAAGATGAGGTTGAGGAATATGACGAAGAAGAAGGGCAGGAGGTGATACAAAAAAATTCAAAACAATGTTGAAGGTGTTTGTACTCTAAAGGTTTCTCTTACTAATGCAAGGCTGCTCTCTAAGAAAATTTTCCGCGAGCCCTTCGGGCTTCCAACATTAAAAGTTAGTAGCCTGAGTCATTTTTTTAAGAGCCCAGAATTAATTAATTCCAGTTGGGATCAAATTTACAAGAAAGTGGGGAAATGGATAAATCAGTAAGGCGCCCGTTTGGGCTACTTGTTCAGA
>NC_090887.1:19618567-19623567 GCF_036669925.1 Montipora capricornis | reverse complement strand
CCGTTATTCAGAGGACCGCAAACAGACATTGTAAAATCCGTGCTGCACGTGCAGCACGATTATTTATGCTCTTTTAACCAATGATATTATTGTTTTGTAACGTTGGGGACCTTAGGGCCGATTTACACGTTGGATTTACACGGTACGATTTTTGTCGCATGCGACAACGGCTTACGACAGGCCCTCGACACGATTTCCGATTGTTGTGTACGTCAGAAAAAATGTCGTAGCATTTTAAAACATGTTTTAAAATGCTGCGGCAATCGTAAGTCATGTCGTAGGCCTGTGGTGAGCTTGTCGCATGCGACAAAAATCGCACCGTGTAAATCGGCCCTAAATCTACGACGTGACGGCATACTTAATGAGCAAAAACAATAGCTTTGCACGCTCTGCACGTGCATTTTTAGTTTTTGTACATTTCTTTCACGTTTTCGGCAAATCTGCGACGTGAAATGACCAATTCTCAAGTTTTACGGAGAACGTGAATAAAAGGCAGCGAATTTGAATTTTCTGTCGTAGATTCAATGCCGCACCTCTTAATTCAGTTCCTGGAAAGTTACACTAGTTTTTAGAAGTTAGACAAGCCGACATAATGACGAAAAAGATTAATAAACCTGAACTTGCAATTTAAAATGACGTCTTCGTTACCGTCGCGTCGCAGATCTTAAACTCCCTCTTGAGCCGAGAGAAGACAGTAGGCAAAAGGACGGGGGATCTGTCGTTTCTCCTCTAAGTGCTAAAAAAAAAACCTGACACAGAGTCTGTTACAGAGTTTGACCTCCAATGGTCAGGGAGGTGTTTCCGCAAGAGCTACGCCAAGACATCACTGCAGGCTCTCGGCCTTTTCTTTTCAAACTGTGTAAGGTCTCTTTAATATTCCATGTGATAAGTAATGTGACATGGGGAAATGTCTTAAGGACCTTTTCCAAAAAGTTCGGTTGGGAAACAGTGATAGGTGCACAATCCTTGCAAAGACTGTATGAATACAAGTATAAGGCGAATGAGAGAACTGAGTGATCCTCGCACCTTAATAGCTGGACAATTTAAGCAGCTGCCGCTTTATAGACACCTCAAAAATCCAGGTGGCTCCATTGGGAACCGTTTATAACCCGCACTTCAATCATCGAGTCCTTCACGGGAACAAATGACCCCAACAAATTGACCTGCTCCCAACTGTGACTTCGTAGCTCAGTTGGTAGAGCATCGCACTGGCATCGCAGAGGTCATCGGTTCGAATCCCATTGGACCCACCTGAATTTTTCAGTTGTCTTTAACAGAATATAGACCTCGTTTCAGTTGTGTGCTTAGTTACCTGGCCTTTAAATGAAAGCGAGGCTAGTGTTGACCTTTTTATGATACAGACCTCCCTTCTTTTCTTATGTTACTATCAAAACCAATAGAGTGGTAAAACTGCCGTTGGAAATTTAAATCTGAAACGGTTCGATTCTAAACACGTGATCTTAAACAAATTGTCATGTGATCCGAAAAATAATGTCACGTGATCCAAAAAAAGTGTTTCTTGTTGAATGCCATGGCCGTCAACGCGCTTTACTCGAACCACGTGACAACTTTTTAATGTCATGTGACGACTTCTTTTGCGGATCACGTGATAAGTTTTTTTTGAAGCCTGCATTTAAAAATTCTAACGGCAGATTTACCACTCTGGTGATTTTGATAGCAATGTTGTTGTTGTCATGCTAATTAGTAAGAATTTACATAAGAAAAGCAGTGAGGTTTCTATCAAAACAGGGTCAACTCCAGCCTCACTTTCATTCATAGGCCAGGTAACTAAGCACAATTGTAAAATGGTCTTTTGCTATTATTTTGTTGCCTGTAGGTCAAAAATATTTAGGAGGTACAAAAGGAGAAAAATAAGGTAGAACAGTGTTTTCATGATGTTTTGATAATCTTCGTATTGTTCTCTGTCAATCACAGATGTATGGTCTGCAAATTCAGGGGGGTGGGGCATTTTATCCTCCACAAGCTGCGACTATGCAACAACAGCAGCAAATGCAGACGCAAGCGGTTGACCCGTCACAACAACAGCAGGCTAGACGAAGACCGACGGCCGCGATACCAATTAAACCACCGCAGGTGAGTGTGCAACTTCCCTGTTACTTTATGGTCGTTTACGAAGGATACCAATATGCCTGAAGTTTTCCAAAGAAGCAACAATTTGGTCGCCTCAATTTGTTTTTTGACTGTCTTGTAGGAGAGGACGTGACTGCTTCGCGCCTTGTTGATCAACACCGAAATCAAAGGTTTCCAGGCCAAGAGGATAATGGGATAGGAGTTAGTGCGGGTCACGTGACATGCTTGCGTTTCTACTCCGACGAGGACAGTCATTTGTGCCATAACAAAGAATGGAAGAGTTTGTTTTCTCTTTGAAGTGATTGGTGGTGACAGAAAACTAAAGGCTCTGTTCAGATAGATTTTTTTTGCACATCTTGCGTTTGTCGTTTTATAAGTGTTATTTCAACAGAAACGTTTTGAATTTTGACTGTTTACGAAGGGCTTATCCCGTCAAAGCAAGCAGTTTAGAATCACAAATAAGTATTCTCGGAATAGTCAGAGTGTGGAATAGTCGTAGATTCGACTTCTGTTACCGAATGTATTCGGAATCTTTCCGACTATACCCAAATCACGATGGCTGGGTGATGTTTTCTGGCGAACTTTTCCGAATGGATGAACTGCTATCCACTTGTTCGCTCGCTTCTAAAAATGCGCCCTTAAGTTAATGCTTTGGCCAATCATGTGCACAGGAGGCAAAGAGAATTAAATGACCAATCAAATGTAGCCTGTTCCGTGCTCCCAGATACTAGGGAAAGAGAAAAAAAGTGCGTGCGAAAAATGAGTGGGGGCTTGGGTCGAGGCGCCTCACCTCGTCCCAAGCCCCCACTCGCTTTTCCCACGCGGTTGTTTTCGTTTTCCCGACTATCTGGGAGCCTGGGACAGGCTAAATCAAATGCGATGCATTAAGCCAGCGCAAAGCGCGGGAAAACTCCATAATTGGTTTCGGCTTTGTCTCAAATTGAATAAACATATTTGCGTGAGATCATTTAAGCCAATCACAAAGTTTGCTTTGGATGAAACTCGAATTATCTTCATTGTGGGAATTTCATCTGTTTTCAAAGTTGAGGATCAGGCTGTCCAAACGTGCATTTTTTTTTTGTAATACCAAATAGAGAAGGTTTTTCATAGAATTTTAAAGTATTAAATATTACATTTTGATGGTTCGAGAAAATTTAACTAGTAGAATAACTTTGCTTCTTAAGTCTTTTCCCAGCTTGTATCAATTTACCACGAGTTATCTTTTGAATATTTCTCTCTCTTGTTTTAATTTTCCCTGTTGATTGTTTATTCTTCAAGATTTTATAAAGTTATGTTACTTTCTTCATATTAAGATAGAAGGCCATACGATGGACTTTGGAACTGACTCCATGAAAGCAGGAAATTCCGATTTTGTAGCTGTGGCTGCAGTTTCCACTTATTCTGCTTCTGTTAATAAGGGCAGTGTTAGGTGCAATCTCCGATATCTTTTATGTTTAATAGGACTTTGTTTCGGTCCTTCAAATTGTAAAACTGATTTATATAAAATTGTAAAAATAGTGTGAAGAGTTTTTTTGTGTGGAATGTTTTTCCGTCTCGTTTGTGGAACTGGGGAAAGGAGGTGAACATGAGAAATGGAGGCTTTTCGTCAAGGGTTGGAAAGAAATTGTTACTTTTATCCCCTGGAGAGGTGAAGAAATTCAAGAGTCCTTGGGCATACGCAAACACGAAAGTAAAGGATCATAAATGTGAAATCCCGCAACAAAATCTTCCACTTTTTGTGTTCAGTAAAATACTCATTTACATCGGAAAGCAGTTTCAAAAGGAAAGTTTCCTTTCTCACTCCCATTCTTCAGCATATCCGAATTTGGCAATTTCTCAGTTTTCGGTCAGTGTAAAACGCAGACTGCAGACTTCAGACCAGGGGTAAAATGCAGACTGAGGTTATAACGTAACTGTTGAAAAAGCCCAAACCCCTTAAAAATGGTAACCTTAGGCCTAATTAGGCCTAGAACAATATTTAGGCTTAACTGTTAGGCTGTTAGCATTTCTAATGGGTTTGAGCTTTTTCAACAGTTAAATTATAACCAGTCTGCATTTTACCCCAGGTCTGCAGTCTGCGTTTTACACTGACCGCCTTTTAAAAGCAAACAGTTTGCAATTTGCGATAAGTTTCAATCGTTTCTTGCAGAACACTACAGAAACAAATGATTTCTCATTGTTGCAGTATACTGAAAACATTTGTGAGATAACTAATGAGGTAACGTTAGCCTATCAGAGACACGCGCATGTAAGAGCGCGTGTGTTGGTGACATCCTCACGGTAAACTCGATGGTAAATATCGCTTTTGAAATCTTTGCACCTGTTGAAACTGTCGCATATTTACGTATCCACCTTTAAACAACTAGGGCCAGAACTACTTACTTCCAAGATTTAAAAATGGCTGGTTTATTTTAGTAATTTTTTATGACCTGACGAATAAAATGATCGAGTCTCGTCCCCAGACCCCATCGTGTACGAAACGTACAACAGGTATATCCTTCATGCTAGCCCACACATAGAGGCACTTTTAAGTTTTTTCATCGAAGTGAATGAGTAATAAGCAACATGGAGGCGTTTGAAGGTGAAGATAAAACTTGCCTCAATGTTGAAGGGCTTTTGAGCGATTTGCAAAACTTAATCGACGATCGTGAAACTGCAGATGTCGTATTCCTTATTGGGAGAGACGAAGTTTCGATGTACGCGCACAGATTGATTTTGGTGGCGCGCTGCAAACACTTCCGAAATCGTCAAAGGGAATTGTGGTCTTCCAAATCACTTAACACTCAGTTGACAGTAAGAAAGCCTGATCGTCGTCCGGATGTTTTCCGCGAAGTACTCACATTTATCTACACTGGAAAGGTATCCTTGAAACGTCATTTGTTATCTGGGTCAGTAGGACATTTTACAAT
>NC_090887.1:19608567-19613567 GCF_036669925.1 Montipora capricornis | reverse complement strand
TAGTTTTGAAATCTAAAGAAAAAGAAGAATTGATTTTTTTGGTCATAGTAGCACTTTAAAGGTAACTGTATTTAGAAAACAGTCCTAAGAAAATATGCACGCTGATTGGTTAAAAATCATGTTTCTATAACTCGATGGAGACACAGAACTAGCACGAGCTGTTGATGTAGTGATGGCGCGAGCAAAGAGAATTTACACTTTGATAATTAGAGTTAACAAGTTGTTTTCCTTTTTTTCGTTGCATTGTTTTCTATGAGTGAAAGTTTGGGAGAACTCAAAAAAGCTGTGGAAACACTCGCCTGCGGCTCGTATTCCCACAGCATTTCTCATTCTCCCAAACTTTCATTCATGTTTCTATAACTGGATAGAAACACGGTACATGTTTTCTATTTCGTAAACAATAGTATAAATTTTTTGCCTTTCCACTTTTCACTGAGGTATTACTTTCATTATGAGCTTTAAGTGACATTTTAATTTCATTTGCTTTGGTGGCAGGCTCTGTCAGGAGTTATAGAGTACATCAAGTTACTACTCATTGATAGCACTGTGTATGCAGAGGAAGTGGAGCCCACTGGAGTAGTACCTATGGAGGTATCATTAGAGAGGTACGAGACGATAAACTACCTTTAGTGACTTCTCTTTGTTTTGCTGTCTTGTGGACATGTTGTGATACCTGGATAAAGCTTTAAACATCAGCTTTTGAATTTTCTGTTTAAAGTGGTACTACAACCAAAAAAAAATTGTCTTTCCTTTGGATTTCAAAACTATGTTAACTAAACGCTAACTCACCCAAGTTTTAAGTTCTGGTTTTAAAAAGACACCTGTTTATTTTAGCTGGAATTTTCTTATTTATTGGTCCGCCATTACTAACTTCAAAATCTT
Organism: Montipora capricornis; assembly: GCF_036669925.1. Taxonomy (NCBI): domain Eukaryota; kingdom Metazoa; phylum Cnidaria; class Anthozoa; order Scleractinia; family Acroporidae; genus Montipora; species Montipora capricornis. Next base: position 19,612,685 of record NC_090887.1, on the reverse strand, counting down.
GAGAGAGCTGGGTCGAGGAGAAAATGACGTCAAACACTCACTAGTTTAAGAATGCAATGCGTGTGTACGCCGTCTAATTAATATGCAGCACGGGAGTTTCGGGCTTTCAGACTTTTCAACCAGTGTTTTGCATCTATAATAAATTGCGTTTACACGCTGAAATTTTAAGCTAGCGAGTAAATGACGTCATTTTCTCTAGATCCAACCCTTTGAGGTCCAATCGGCCAGTTTTGAACGTGAGTAATGGCGGACCATGAAATCCAAAACTTACACTCAAAATATACAGCCTTTGGATAAAACTCAAAGCTCAAAATTTTGCCAGTTAGGTGTTAAGCGAACACGCTTTCAAAATCAGAAGAAAAAAAGGAAATGATTTTTTGATCATAGTACCACTTTAAAAAATCTTACCTTGATTCATATTTTGGGACGCATTCTTAAAAGACGTTTGTTTTTCTTTTGGAATTTATGCAAAGGTGTTAAACCTATACTATTTTCTTTTGTTTAGGTATCGCTTTGCAGCAGTTCCCACCCATTTTAGAAAAACGGAAGACCCACGATTACAGCCAAGAGCATCTCAAAAGTTGTTCCATAACACAATCCTCTTGTCCAAGGATTGTCTTAGGTTTCAACATACACTGAATGCTTGGTTTGGCAATGAACAACAGGAGTGGCAACTGCTGTATAGAGCATCCAAAGATGGATTCTCTGCTGCTGCATTTCATGAGAAATGTGATGGTCATTCACCAACTCTTACTGTTGTTCTTGTTAGTAACAATTTTAGCCTATCACTGTAACGAGTGACTTTGTAGACTTAACACTGTCTAGCACCTCATAATATGTAATCATCCAAGGGACAGCTGAAGCACTGAAAGAGAAGAGCAGGCCTGGCAAGAAAGATGGTTGCAATCAATGATAATTTATTTATCTTGATCTTGCTGCAGTGTTGCGTGCACTTAATGCTAAAGATGCAGTTCACTATCAAAAGGCAAAATAGTGAAGAACATAGCATCCTTATGGAAAGTCATACCTTTTTTATGTAATCTTTATTCCTGTGGTCGTGAAGTATTGTCTTTATGTTTTGGAGTTTTGTCATAGTGTGCTGCAGCAATATTATCATGTGGTGTGGTTTTATTATGAGGTCAGGTTTTGTCATTATGTGACAAGATTTGCTGGTTACCTGTTTGTTTCCATCATGATGTGTTGAGGTTTTTTTTTGATGTGCTGTGTTTATAATCACATAATTAAGGGATAAAACTCTGTCATAAAAGAACCTCACCACATGAAATGTAAACACAGCATGTCAAAGGAAGACCTCAATACGGCATGATGGAAACACAAAACCTAACCATCAAACTTTGTCACATAATGACAAAACCTCACCACATAATGACAAAACCACACCACAAGACAAAACTTCCAAGACCAAAAAAATAAAGAATACTTAAGAAAGTTATGGCTTTCCATACATCCTTGTTTTCAGAACTGTTCTATGTTAACAACACAGACAAGCCACTTCTTTGGTCTTCTTCTTCACTTGCTTAGTTACATTTAAAAGCTCCTTCTATAGTTCCTATACAAATTTGCCTTAAGGTTAAAAATAAGTCGCTACCACCAGAATAATATCTAGCCAAAAATACTGGTAGGTCTTTAAGTTTACATTATTTTTAAAAAATATTATTGTTGCATGAACCTTAATAATCAACAGTTAAAAATCACAACCTCATTAGCTTAAAGTGGTACTATGATCAAAAAATCATTTCCTTTTTTCTTCAGATTTTGAAAGCGTGTTTGCTTAACACGTAACTGGCAAAATTTTGAGCTTTGAAGTTTACCCAAAGGCTGTTTATTTTGAGTGTCAGTTCGATTGGACCTCGGAGGGTTGGATCTAGAGAAAATGACGTCATGTACTCACTAGCTTAAAATTTCAGCATGTAAACGCAATTTATTATATATGCAAAACACGGGTTGAAAAGTCTGAAAGCCAGAAACTCCCGTGCTGCATATTAATTAGGCCGCGTACACACGCGTTGCATTCTTAAACTAGTGAGTGTTTGACGTCATTTTCTCCTCGAACCAGCTCTCTCAAGATTTTAAAGTTAGTAATGGCGGACCAATAAATAAGAAAATTGCAGCTAAAATAAACAGGTGTCTTTTTAAAATCAGACCTTAAAACTTGGGTGAGTTAGTTTTTAGTTAACATAGTTTTGAAATCCAAAGGAAAAACAATTTTTTTTTTTTGGTCGTAGTACCACTTTAATAATTTTGTGGAGTGCCTCAAGGTTCTGTTCGTGGATCTATTCTTTACTTACTTTAGACACCTTTGGCTGGCATTCTTTGTTACTACAAGTTACCATAATTTTTTTCTCTATGCTGTTATTGCTCAGTTATGTATTGATGTTTGGACTCTTGTAATACTTTTAACAGTGAGCAACAATGATTAAATTTCAGTCTTCAAATGGGAGTTTGTGTGGAGGCTTTAGTGATCAACCTTGGCAAAGTGATATTCCACGTGGGAAGTACATCCCTTCTGACAGGTGGGACTTCAAATACACTCACTCAACGATTTTCATAATTTTGTGGAATCTCATCGAATGGCCAAACTACATTTTGGCTTCCACCAATCAAAGGAAATCAATAATTATTATTGTTGCATGACATATCCTACCAATCAGCATCTTTGGTTCCCATGGTACATTCATACATTTGAACTTGACGCTGATGGAAAGTGATGGAATATGTACAAATCTTTTTACCTAAAAACCTTTAAAAAGATATCATAATGGTATTTGAGCTGTGAACTAAACAAAGAGGCCAATTCACTTTCCAGAGGCAGAGTCAATCTTCCTGAGTATTTTCGGAAATTTGATTGATGGAAGCCAAGACACAGTTTGGTGCTTAGCGCTTGAAGTTGAGATTCTACAGAATTATGAAAATCACAGTAATTCACTTTATTTTGTCACTCAGGGCTTTCTTGTTCACGCTGATCAATCCTGAAAGTGTTCCTCCAAGCAAGTTTGATGTAACACATCCCAAGTATGCTACTCTTCATCACCCAAGGTTGGTTAGATTTGTGTTGTACCTTTAAGCACAGGCCAATCTTGCCACTTAAGTGTTGCAACGTATTGGAAATTTTTCATTAGAGACAAGTGACCCAAGTACATGTGTCTCCTTTCCTTTTGTTTGCTTTGGCAACAAACACCTTTCTCACATGTCTGGGCAATGTGTATCATTTTTTCTGTCTGTGGAATCAGGGTTTTGAGGAAGGGTTGGCAGCTTCACTCGAATTTTCCATCTAGTTTGATTGGGATTAAATCATCCTAACTTTTATGAATAACACGCGAAACAGGCACCACAAAACACAGACCTTGGATTGGCCAAGTTTTGTTCATAAAAAAGTATGGAAGAAATACGTTTTCAAAGAATTCCCTCTGACCCCTCTAGAAGTATGCACCTTCAGTGCTTGTGGTACATTCACCGCCTACTCCTTAGATTTCTCCACTCATTTGTATTCTCGTTGAAAACCCTGATGGAACCAATATGATGACATATATGCAGTATTTGACATCCTCTCTGACATCAGTCCTTTAAGATGAGCCACACCCTCTGGTCACACCTCTCTTAAAGGGGTGATTATGCCTCCTTCTCTTTTGACCTCCACTCTACCTTTTCATTTGAAAAGAACACGTTGGATGCAAGAGATCTCTATATTGCCAGAGAAAGTCGATACATTCCATTTTGAACCATCATATTGGGATAATGTTCATTGTAATTTTATGTAATGTTTAATACTTGAGTAAAGCTCCATCTTGAATCTCTTAAACTCTCTTCTTGGTTGCAACCTATTAAAAAGTCCCTGCGAGACAGGCAAGCCAGTAGAATGACTTTATTTCCTGAGTCAGACGTGTTCAGTCTGTCTATACTGAATAAATCTAATTTGATTAATGTGCATTTCAAGCCTGTGTGATTTTCTGTTGCAGGTATGGCCCCATGTTTGGTGCTGGTGCTGACCTTTGCATTTCTGATGAGTGTAACGAGAGGCCTGATTCGTACTCTAACTTGCCTCACTCCTATGATGGTCCTCAGGCCTCTAGCAGCCTGCTAATGGGAGACTACAATTT
>NC_090887.1:19598567-19603567 GCF_036669925.1 Montipora capricornis | reverse complement strand
TGTGCAAAGAGTTTATCTTTTATTAACTTTTGGAGTCAGAGGAGTTCACATTTCAGTCAACTGTTTCGTCTTTTACTGCCCTCCGGAACTGCCACAAGATAACACATTGCCTTACAGAGTTGGGATATATGATTCGGCGGGTCTAATCTGCAGGTCGCAGGTCATTGTTTCACCAATACAGAAAGTATCCTAACAATTCTTAAAAGCTAACCTTAGGCCTAATAGACCATATTCGTATTCTCAGTATTGGACTAGAACTAGCTTGCAATGGAGGCTAATGCGGGGGATTATATAAAAAAATCCTTGCATTTGAAAAGATTCCCCCGCATTAGCCTCCATTGCAAGCTAGTTCCAGTCCAATACCGAGAATACGAATATGGTCTATTAGGCCTAAACAAAAGTTTTTAGGCCTAAGGTTAGCTTTTAAGAATGTTTAGGATACTTTCTGTGTTGGTGAAACAATGACCTGTGACCTGCAGATTGACCCGTCGGACATGATTTCATTAACAACTAATCTCATATTATTAAGGCACGTTCAACAGTCGCTGTGGAAGTGCAGGGTGTAAACTGCAGGTTGCAGGTTAGAGTGGTAGGCCACTGTTTCACCATAGCTGAAACAACCTGACACTTTACTAATGCTAACATTACACCTAAAAAATAATGTTTAAGCCTAAGGTTAACGTTTTTGTAAAGGTTTGGGTTGTTTTCATGATCATCATCATCAATCCAATTTTGATCCGGGTTTATCCCCGTAAACGGGGGGTAGCCGGATTTACCCCACTCTCCATCTTGCTTGATTCATGACGTCCTTTTTCTCCAAACACTCTTGCTCTCCTTCTCCACTTGCGTCTTCTTTGGTTGTCCTCGTAAACAATGTAAAACAGTGTAAACAATGGAAAACAATGGCCTGCAACCCTAACCTGTAACCAGCGCACTTTACAGAGGCCCTGACAGGGTAAATTCCGACATGCGACATGGCCCAAAAAGTAGCGACAGCACATAAAATGAAATTCCTACAAAAGACATCCCTTCCCAGCAAAATTCCGACAGTGACGTCAAGGCCGAGAATGGGCCGATTAAACCCCGACATGAGTGATTTTAAAATTCAGACAAGCGACACGGGAATTCCCCCCCCCCCCTTCCCTGTCGGGGCCTCTTTACACCCTCCGCTTTGGAAGCAAAGGAAAAGGGTTGGGAAAGATGAAGAAACAATGTTAAAGGACCAAAGTTTGAGGATACAAGCGTAGGACTTCTTAGATGCCAAGGACTATGACTCACGTGACAGAATTGAATTACTTTGCCCTTGGCTAGACTCTGAGTCCCTTGCCAAAAATTAGCTGACTCTGTACAAAGAGTCATGAGGTGTGGGATCACCATTAATTTTGCACATTTGACCGAGACGTGCATGCACAATGTAATTCAAGATGCCGCTGAAAAAGCAGTTGACTGATAAACAAAAACTTGCGATAGCCACTTCAGAAAATGCCATAACACTTTCTGCTTGTTCCCCCAAATTTTGCATAGGCATTGTTTTTATTTTCTCTTGGTCCCAAGAGAAACAAAAACAATGCTTATGCAAAATTTGGAGGGGGCAAACAAAAAAGTATTATGGTGTTTTCCAAAGTGGCCTATCTGAATATCAAAAATTTGGTTTATCAACAGAGTTGATAATGTAAATTGACCACCGCACAGAGATTCTAAAAGCTTTTAGAATCTCTGTACGGTGGTCAATTTACATTATCAACTACTTTGATAAACCAAATTCTTGTATAATACTTCCCCAACGACGCATCACCACAGTTTCTTTAGAAACTACCCCTTCATTTATCTGAATATCACTCTATGCACAGGATACCCAAGATTATAAATTGTGTTCTCTTAAATGTTGAATGCAATTGCCCAGTTCTGAGTTCATGTCTGCCTCCTCTTCAAAGCGAGTCTAAGTGCGAAGTTTTTTTTATGAAAATTAGTTTTCATTCATATGTAAAGTAGAACTAATTACCAACACAACACTTTGCACTTAGACTCACTTTGAAGTACCCTGGATGCCAGAGGAATTTTTTTTCAAGGTCGGAAAGAACGCTCAGCGATTCCAAATCACTGAGCGTTCTCTCCGAGCTTGAAAGAAAAATTGCTCTGGCACCCAGGGTAACTTTGAAAAGGAGGCTGACACGAACTCAGAAATGGCCTATTATATTAAATGGATGACCATCCAAACTGTTGTGTTTTAAACTCCAGTACCACATAAAAGATAGAACTGCTCCTCACATTCAACTTTCGTCTATAACCCACACTTCAAATATGCATTCCAATTGGTCGAGTTGGAAAATACCATAATACTCTTTGTTTGATTAAGAGAGGGACAAGCCGATTTTTAAAAGTGGTACATGTGTGTATGTGCAATTATTGAGGACAGCCATAATACATGTAACTACAAGACACTCTAGTGCCTCCCTTGAACTCCTGACATTTGCCTCAAGCACATTTGTGTGGTTGTTTCCTTGCATATCCTTGGCAAGCAATTTGCCATAAACTTGAAAAACATTTTGCTGACTTTTTTCAAGATTACCCAAATGCAATTGATCTGTTTCAATGTTGTCCATTTGTGTCCATCCACGCTTCTCTTTGAACCTTTTGTTGTCTTTCTTTTGTGTTGTTCATCGGTTTTAAGTGGTTATTACAAAAGTTTCATTTTTCTTTCTACTTTTTGCGCATTTTGGTTGTTATGAAATTACATAATTTTGCATGACATAGCCCCTTTAAGTAGTTGCAAGCAAGCATGAGAAAATCCAGACTTGAACAGGAGTCAAACCTATGATCGAGCAATTTCACTGCATCGCTGTAGTTGCTCTGCTCTTTTGTTTTTGTTTTTTTGTTTTCAGGCTTAGCTTGCTTGCAACTGCTTTAGTTGTTTGTCTAACTACAATGATCTTTTTAACTTCCATTTCATGTCCATTCAGCAGGTGTGACCTACTTCTGATCATTGTTAACCCAAATTATTAAATATTGCATTTGCAGCTTTGTGATTGGTTCACTCAATATCGATTATCAACTCATAAACTGCATGACCTGATAGTTGAGCCCCGTGCGGGGAGCACGGCTCAAGTTTAGAGATCATCGAGGTTGGCTGTTTTTTTTTTTTTTTAGTTTCAAGTTGACTTCTGATCAGGTACTGGGTTTCGATTGGATCATAGTCTCAACCTAGTAGGTTTACTTATTGTAAGAATAGGCTGATTTAGCAACAGAACAGGAACCTCAGTTGATGACGGGAGAGCCGGCAGAATAGTCTGGATTCTTCTCTAATCTGACCTAATGTGGACATTTTTCTGTGTGCGACGTCATCAATTGACATTCCCATTGTTTTGCTCGAACAGCCTAATTAATAACCCAGGAACTCTGCTTTTTTGATTGGCTTGAATCTATATATTATGGAAACTGATTGTGGCAATTGTTGCGAAGCTGGAAACTGGTTGGCTTTAATTTCCAAGTGTTCAGAATTTAATTTGATAAAACAGTTATTATTTTATTTGCGCTTGTTGGATATGAGACTGGTTCTAGCCAATTGGGCACTACCCATCTTGTTGACCATTTACAATTGCCTATCCGACACGGACTCATGGAATAATTGTTTGTGATAATGTTTGCCTGTTTTCGTGTAGGCTATGGCTCATCACTATTAATTCATTCATTCCCAACTGTATTGATCTAAATTCTGTCTCTATCTTCTATCTTGTACCCCTTCCCTGGTGGTGCAAGGATTAAGACCCGTATAAACGGTATATTACCGTGAATAATATACAAGGGGTTTTCCCCCAATTTCAGTCTTGTTTGCAAAAGTTCAAGTTGCTTGTCTAATTGCAATAATCTTTTTTAATTCTAACGTACATTTAATCATTGTTGACTGTTAGGATTGTGACCCATAAACCCCCTAGAGTTGTAACTCCCATAAGCCCTTGCGGTACAAGTGTAATAAATAAGAAAGCATATGGTCGAAAGTGTTGACTGTGTTTGTGGATTAGTTCGCTGTATCCCACTAGAGACGCTGTCAAAATCCTGCTTTGCGGCTCTATCGGCAAGCTAGTAACGTGATTAAACGGCCATGTAGTTGTACCAAACAAAAGCGAAATCCCGCTCGCTTTTTGCATAATATTAGAGCCAAATTCCCAAAAGACTTTTTCGCTATTGTTCGGTACATCAACATGGCTGCCATGACGTCAAGGGCAAGCCAAGAATTGTAAGACCTATGGTTTATCACTCTGGCCGGAACCGGAAGTAAGTCTCCGCCTTAAATTAATTAATTGACATTCATATTCTGCCTGTATGTCAGACCTCTTCCCCCGTGGAGCACTGAAAAAGGAACGTGTGTATAAAATATCGGGTGTGAACGAAGAAGGAACTTCTCGTTCATGTTTTTGTCAGGCTTGCTTGCAACTGCCTAATTTGCTTTCTAACTACGATTATCTTTTTTCAGTGCCGTTTCATGTCCATTCCGCAGACTTTCTGGCCTACTTGTGGCCATTTTTCATTTTTAACGGGAAATAATAGTTGGTTGTAACCGCGCACCGGTGGCTCGGTGGATTGAGCACCGGGCTGCCATGCGGGAGGTCGTGAGTTCGACTCCGGCTGGACCAACACTCAGGTTCTTTATATAACTGAGGAGAAAGTGCTGCCTTTGTAATTACATCCGCAAATGGTTAGACTCTCAAGTCTTCTCGGATAAGGACGATAAGCCGGACGTCTCGTCTCACAAATAACTTCCATGTTCATTAGTTCCCTGTGGGATGAAATTCCCGGTGTTGTGGCTGTCCTCTGTGATTATATGGGTGGGTGGGTATAGCAGGTACACATCAGCTCATAGCTGCCAAAACTTCAACCTGCTTAAACAAATAAATTACAAACAAGAACAAACAAACATCTAAATTCTGCCTCCGTTTCATATTCCATCCCCTGTAGTTCATTGAGTAAGAGATGTGTAAACTGTGAATTTGAATGAACTTTTC
>NC_090887.1:19586067-19593567 GCF_036669925.1 Montipora capricornis | reverse complement strand
ACACCCCTCGGAGTGAAATGAACAGCAAGAACTATCCATATCCGACAACAACAACTAAGGTAACCTATCTATTTTGAGAGGAGTAGTTCTATTAATTTCGCGCAAGACAAAGATTAATAAAAAAAGGAGCGGTGACAAACATTAAAGTATAAACAAGCGCATTGTTTGAAATTATTTATATGACGTTTCCTATGCTTCGACATACATCCTCAGAAGTGACCGTTTACTACGAATTTAAACTTTTTAACATGTAACCTATTAAGTAACTACTTATTAACAATAATTCATTAATGAATTAACAATTAGTTAACAGTCACTTCTGAGGATATGAACGCCAAGTAAGTAATTTCAAACAATGCGCTTGCATGTTTTTGTCATGCCGTTTGATGCATAGTTCTGGTTTCGATAAAGACGGCAATCAATAATGCCGTGCAATCACAGTCACGATTCCCCTCCCCTCTCTCCCTCATTTGGGGGTGGGGCTTTTTTACTGCCCCGCCTCAAATGAGGGAGAAGCCCTGGGAACGAGGCTGCCCCCCTTAAAAAATTTATTATAATTATTATAATAACATAATTAGTAAATTATAATTATAGTTAGTATAATTATTTTAATTATTATTATAATTATTAGAAACATAGTATTAGGTTAGTTTCGGGCGCAGACAATTTTTTAAGATTAAACTAGACCCTCCGTGATAGTACACTGGGTTGCCTGTGGTTCGTGCACCGTCCCAGGCAACTTTTTCAAGTTGGGGGGTCATTAAGACCATTTTAAGGGGTCACCCAGAAGTGATACCAGCAGAGGCCCTTTGGCTCGCATGTCCTCACATGTTCGTGTGCCTAAAAAGATCCTTTTCTGAGGTTAAAAAGCTGGCTACCGGCCTATTAATTATTTGTCAAAAAGAAGAAATTCCTGTCCTCTTTGGGAAAAATAGACACGCATTGCTTACGTGTGGTAGTGAAGTAACACAGCGATTTATTCCATATAAAATGTCAACTGAGCTGTGTGTTGTCTTCCAGGAGATTCAAGTTATCCTTGCGTAATATGTAGCTCTAACAGTGCACGATATTGTTTTGGTATTGTCTATCATTGTAGTGCCGTGGTAGAAGTCTTGGGTAAATAGCCTGAGAAGACATGTGGTTACTAGCAAAGTATTGAACCCAGAAAGATTGAAGAAAATAAATGGGAAGTGAGAAACATTGGCTGTTGGGCTGACATGTTGATAATTGATTTTTGCTACGTTCAATTTTGGCTGCAGAAATAAATCGCAAAATCGAAAGTGACATGGCCGGAATTCAGCGGGCGCCATGATTAAGTTACCGCGGCATGTTTACTCGCCAAACAGTGAAGCGTCCGCGTCAAATGATGGCAAGATACCGGGTTTTCGTAAGTTTCTTTTTCTGTCAAGTGTTAAAAAGTTTGACAATAAATGAGCGAAGTCAAAACAAAGATCACAATCGCCCAAACCCTTTAGGTTGACCATTGTTTCTGCTAAGTCAAAAATTTACTCTCCAAGACGAGGTTATTTATCACCAGGTAATTCCGTCATTTTGGAAATAGCAGCTACTTTATTATTCATCGGTGTCACAATTTTTTGCTGATTTTGGGGCTCATTTTGTTGAAACTCAAGCACACTTCCAACAGACCTGCTTCTTTTCGTGAACCTTTCCTGCTGACAGAGCAATACTAAAATGTCCTCCCGTATCACATTTCAACCTTAAGCTCGAATACATATTATGATATTATAATTCACAAAGGCAGAAAATATCACAGAATCCTTTTCCAGCAAAACATTTTATTGAAACAAGCAACATAAAAGATGCACTAAAACGCCATTCACGTTGCAATGACTTTCGAGGCCATTGCTGGTTGACGAGAATAACAAACTCACGAGGCAGAATGTCTATTCATATTTAATTAAGTTAGCACAACAGAAAGACACTAACCTCATTTTGACACGAAAATGCTTTACTATTGCCATAAAAACTATCCAGGTAAGCTTGCATATTATAAAACATGATGAATTCATAAAAGCAACCTTTTCCAGCGAACAATTTTTTGAAACAAACAACATATTTGCTATTAGAGGCAAAAACCCCTTCCTATTTCATTGCGTGCGTGAAGGGAAAAAACTCAGTTGTGTCAAATATGTGCAATATTACAGCAAATTAAAATTTCAGGATCAAACTGTTTCCATGAAGAACCTTTCCTTGAATAATGAAGCACAAAATAGACGACAAGCTTTCTTTCAAATAATTCTTGACTGTCACATTTCCAATTATGTTTTTACTGAAGACTGTGCAGAGTTGATCACAGATCCACTTAAGGTGTTCGATTTGGTCTGTCTTTGTTGAACCCATAAGTTACCAGAGAATTTTCCATTTGGTTTCAGTGTTCTGCATAACAGCACACTTGGTAAAATTAGAAATGCAGCTCACAGATTGTTGTCGAAGTCCATTACTCGTCGCTTGTAAGATTCCACCGCCTGTCTTGTTCAGTATCCAATTGACTTGCCATTATTGAGCTTCATAAGGGTATATTTTGTTTAAAGATCCACTAAAACGCCATTCGCGTTACATGACTTTCGTCGCCATTGCCGGTTAAGTTTATCATTCTACTGTGTCCACCAGAGAAATCTACGCATTTCAACTACCCTCTCGATCCTAAGAAAATACGAGCAGAAGGCTCTATGCACAAAGATACCACTTAGCAGGGGAGTGACAGGCAAGACTTTTACCGACACGGAAAAAAAAAAGAATACCGAACAAATGCCACCCACTTTCCGACTGGGATTGCCCTACGGCAACCCAGTAAAAATACAAAATGTACATAAATAATTAAAATAAAAACTTAAATATGAAATATATCATTTATTGCAGTTAAAAGGCGTTCCGATATCGATGTGTGTACAGTGCAGGGACGAGTTGACTGTGGTTGGAGGAAGTGCTGTCGGAGAGAGAATTTAGCAACAATTAGTTAACATGAGTCACTTCTGAGGATGTGTGTCGAAGCATACAAACGCCAAGTAAGTAATTTCAAACAATGCGCTTGTTTGTTTGTCACGCTGTTTGAGTCTTAATTTGGATGCATAGTTCTGGTTTCGATAAAGACGGCAATCAATAATGCCGTGCAAGCATATATAGTCACGATTCCCCTCCCCCTCTATCTGCAACCTCGTTCCCAGAGCTTCTCCCTCATGTGGGGGAGGGGCGTTTTTTTATTGCCCCGCCCCCACATGAGGGAGAAGCCCTGGGAACGAGGTTGCAGATAGAGGGGGAGGGGAGGCGTGACTATGCTTGCACGGCTCTCCGAGGGACTGGGGCTGCGTGGGAGATTGAATGATCATTCAACCCCAGCCCCAGTCCCTCGGAGTGCCTGCTCGCAGGCTTATTGATTGCTGTCTTTATCGAAACCACAACTATGCATCCAAATTAAGAGGCAAACGGCGTGACAAACATTCAAGTGCATTAATTAGCATAAATATTATACTTATTTTAATTATTATTATTATATCAATTATTTTTATTAGAAACAGTATCAGGTGTTCCGATGTGCGTACAGTGAGTGCAGGGACGAGTTGACTGTGGTTGGAGGAAGTGCTGCTGAACCCTGCTAAACCAGTGAAGCTACATCATGGGAACTCACAGTTAATATGAGCAACTCTTTGTCAGCTTTTTAACTTGTGCGGACAAGCAGAAGTGAATTACTTGGTTCATCTCTTTTTGCTGTCAACATGTTCATGGCAGGATCATTGACTCAACGGTAAGAATTTTCAAATGGGTTATACGTCAAGTTTAGCTTTTAACTTACTATTGTTCAGTTAATTAAACGAGAAAATTTTAAACTTCAGAAGAATTCACTCTTTTTCGTTTGGAGCTGACCATGTTTAATTTTGGAGTCTGCTTTTTGAAAACCTCAAGGTTAACTTAACCTTGTTATTGGGATTTTGATGTTGCCCCTGTCTCTTCCAACCCTAAACTAAATACATGTAGAAAAATTATTAAGGAAAAGCATGTTAGTAACTACTTAGAGTAACTTCTAATTACTGGAAATGTAATTGGCATAAAGGAGTTGTTTTCCCTATCCAGTTATGGTATTTCGACTGTGTACTTAAGATTATTTTATCGTCAATCTTGAAAGAGGATTGAATTTTTTGGGTGGATAATTTGTGAAAGAGTGTAAGGAAAATATCGTCCGTGGCGTAGTACATGTATAATTCATTTTTCACTGCTTGTTGAAGTGCTTTGTCATGCGTGCCAGTAATAATCCATTTTGCACTATGTGTTCCGTTGGGTCTCTCTCTCTCTCTCTCTTTCTCTCTCTCTCTCTCTCTCTCCACATGATTACTTTCACTGGAGTCTTGTTCCAAACTTCTTGTCTCCTGTTCCTTTTTGAAGCCTGCAGTGACCAGTGAAGCTACATCGTGGGAACTCACAGTTAATTAACCTTGAGTTTCGGTTTTGACCTCAAGAAGGTAACTCATGTATTTGCCTTATTTATAAAAAGAACAAGTTGAAACTTCTGATGTAGTCATGTCCTTATTGTTTGGAGCTGACCAATGTTTGGAAGTTTTAGAGAACACTTCCTGGGTACGTTAAGGTTAACTTAACCTTATTATTGGAATTTTGATACTGGCTTGTCTCTTCCCACTCTGAAATAAGAACATGTAGAAAAATCATAAGGAAGAGGGAAAAGCTTTTTTTTCCCATCTGGATATAGTATTTTCGACTCAGTGTAGAGGAGATATTGTTAACGTCACCTATTGTCATTGCTTAACCAGTGACGCAAGATCATGGGACTTCAAAATTTACATGAGCAACTCTCTACGAGCTTTTTGACTTGTGCGGACTTGTGCGGACTAGCAGAACTGGCAGCATCAAGGCAGCAGTGAAATACTTGGTTCATCTCTTGTTGCAGTAAACGCGTTCATGGCAGGATTGACTCGAAATTAATTTAAGCCATGGGAAAAACTGTTTTAATCAGTGTTTGCATCAGGAAAACGAATTTACAACTTTACTGGGCGCAGCCGTCTTAAATAATTCAGTTGTGTCGTTAATAACACTTAAGGTGATTCCTTAGTAATAGAAGATGTTGTAAGATTTTCCTTAAACTTTTCTCGATTGTTCCCTACATTATGGTGACTCGAAGTGTGCAATTAAATAAATAGGTCACCGAGCTCGTTCGCGAGATATAACTTCCTCAAGTTACTCATTTAATCATTGCGACTTCATCTATCAAGGACAAGTTTGTTCTATCGGTTCAGGCTGTACATTTTGCAGAACAGGAAGCACAGCTTTGACGTAATTCTTTAAATAACAAAACATGAGGTGAATTGTATTGCTCAAAAGGAATAATTTAACGTTTGTTCTATGGCGGGTGTCCGGAAAACGCGAATAGCGAAGAGCAAATAGTACGAACTGTGGTTCGTGCACCGTCCCAGGCAACTTTTTTTCAAGTTGGGGGGTCATTAAGACCATTTAAAGGGTCACCCAGAAGTGATACCAGCAGAGGCCCTTTGGCTTGCATGTCCTCACATGTTTGTACGACTAAAAAGATCCTTTTTTGAGGTTAAAAAGCCGGCTACCGGCCTATTAATTATTTGTCAAAAAGAAGAAATTCCTGTCCTCTTTGGGAAAAATAGACACGCATTGCTTACGTGTGGTAGTGAAGTAACACAGCAATTTATTCCATATAAAATGAATAATGAAGCACAAAATAGACGACAAGCTTTTTCTTTCAAATAATTCTTGACTGTCACATTTCCAATGATGTTTTTACTGAAGACTGTGCAGAGTTGATCACAGATCCACTTAAGGTGTTCGATTTGTTCTGTCTTTGTTGAACCCATAAGTTACCAGAGAATTTTCCATTTGGTTTCAGTGTTCTACATAACAGCACACTTGGTAAAATTAGAAATGCAGCTCACAGATTGTTGTCCAAGTCCATTACTCGTCGCTTGTAAGATTCCACCGCCTGTCTTGTTCAGTATCCAATTGACTTGCCATTATTGAACTTCATAAGGGTATATTTTGTTCAAAGATCCACTAAAACGCCATTCGCGTTACATGACTTTCGACGCCATTGCCGGTTAAGTTTATCATGCTACTGTGTCCACCAGAGAAATCTACGCATTTCAACTACCCTCTCTATCCTAAGAAAATACGAGCAGACGGCTCTATGCACAAAGATACCACTTAGTAGGGGAGTGACAGGCAAGACTTTTACCGACACGGAAAAAAAAAGAATACCGAACAAATGCCACCCACTTTCCGACTGGGATTGCCCTACGGCAACCCAGTAAAAATACAAAATCTACATAAATAATTAAAATAAAAACTTAAATATGAAATATATCATTTATTGCAGTTAAAAGGCGTTCCGATATCGATGTGTGTACAGTGCAGGGACGAGTTGACTGTGGTTGGAGGAAGTGCTGTCGGAGAGAGAATTTAGCAACAATTAGTTAACATGAGTCACTTCTGAGGATGTGTGTCGAAGCATACAAACGCCAAGTAAGTAATTTCAAACAATGCGCTTGTTTGTTTGTCAGGCTGTTTGAGTCTTAATTTGGATGCATAGTTCTGGTTTCGATAAAGACGGCAATCGATAATGCCGTGCAAGCATATATAGTCACGATTCCCCTCCCCCTCTATCTGCAACCTCGTTCCCAGGGCTTCTCCCTCATGTGGGGGAGGGGCATTTTTTTATTGCCCCGCCCCCACATGAGGGAGAAGCCCTGGGAACGAGGTTGCAGATAGAGGGGGAGGGGAGGCGTGACTATGCTTGCACGGCTCTCCGAGGGACTGGGGCTGCGTGGGAGATTGAATGTTCATTCAACCCCAGCCCCAGTCCCTCGGAGTGCCTGCTCGCAGGGTTATTGATTGCTGTCTTTATCGAAACCAGAACTATGCATCCAAATTAAGACGCAAACAGCGTGACAAACATTCAAGTGCATTAATTAGCATAAATATTATACTTACTTTAATGATTATTATATCAATTATTTTTATTAGAAACAGTATCAGGTGTTCCGATGTGCGTACAGTGAGTGCAGGGACGAGTTGACTGTGGTTGGAGGAAGTGCTGCTGAACCCTGCTAAACCAGTGAAGCTACATCATGGGAACTCACAGTTAATATGAGCAACTCTTTGTCAGCTTTTTAACTTGTGCGGACAAGCAGAAGTGAATTACTTGGCTCATCTCTTTTTGCTGTCAACATGTTCATGGCAGGATCATTGACTCAACGGTAAGAATTTTCAAATGGGTTATACGACAAGTTTAGCTTTTAATTAACTTACTATTGTTCTGTTAATAATAAAGGAGAAAAGTTTAAACTTCAGAAGAATTCACTCTTTTTCGTTTGGAGCTGGCCATGTTTAATTTTGGAGTCTGCTTTTTGAAAACCTCAAGGTTAACTTAACCTTGTTATTGGGATTATAAGGAAAAGCATGTGTTAGTAACTACTGAAAGATATAATCTTTTGCAGTGAAAAGGTGTTC
>NC_090887.1:19563567-19573567 GCF_036669925.1 Montipora capricornis | reverse complement strand
CAGCTACTACAGCTACTACAGGTACTACAGCTACTACAGGTACTATAGCTACTACAGGTACTACAGCAAATACAGCAACTACAGCAACTACAGGTACTACACCTACTACAGGTACTACATGTGCTACATCTACTACAGGTACTACGGCTACTACAGCTACTACAGCTACTACGGGTACTACGGGGTCATAGTGATGGTTAGGTCTCAGTGTATGGGTGTAACTGGGGACATAATAGTTAGGTCTTACACCAAGTACTATTCCACAAGTCGCCACTCTCTTTCCCGCTCAGTCAAATCGAAATTCAAGATGGCGGTCTCTCGTCTTGACGGCGAAAAGATTTGTGAAGTGTCTGGACAAGTCAAATTGTCAAGTGTGGAACGCATTCAAAAGGATTTTGAAGCAGGATCAATAGCTCTTTTTAAACTGAGCAATAGTTATTATGTCCATGCAGTTGTAAGTTCAAAAAAACTCAAGGTACGTCTCTGATGGTTTCTTTGTTTTTCCCGGGAAGTGTTTTCGAATTGATGACTCACGTTTGCATGAGTTTTTCATGGCACCTAAAAGGGATAAGCTTTTATGAAGATTTAAGACTTTTTGAAAGAAAGAGGAAACCACTTGAATTCATTTATGATGAGGATATCTGTGAAATGCTCAGAGGGCGACGATGATATATGTTGTTCACTGCCTTAAGCTACTGTAAAAATTATGTGATGGGTTATGAAACTTGGTCGATCAACCGCATCAGGAACTTATTTATCTTGCTATACATGCGCTACTGTGGACAACAGTCATTTTTTGGGTATTTTCGAGTGGAACGTTTTGTTTATCACCGAGATATAAAGAGACCTTAGTACCATTACTGGTAGCAGTGACACAATGGTTATAGCTCAGTCTTCAAAAAATGTACTGATTTATTCTGTCTGTTTACATTCTATTCTATTTGAAAAAATCGTTTTATATCTTAACCAAATAACTCAGGGACAGGGGGGATGCCCCCTTCCCCCCCCCCCCCCCCTCCCCCCCCCCCAACCCTCCCCCCCCCCTCCAATTTCAAGCAAAAAATAAAAACAAGAGGTAAAACATCTGTCATTTTACGGTTGATCCACGTTTATTTTTTGATATCTCATCGAGAATGCTGAAAGTCATCAGTGTGTCAGTGGGTTAACAACCTACGTCCACTCAAAACCCCTTTAATCCATTGACTTGTGAGTCACTGGGTTAAATAATTAATGTGCTGAAAGCTGGAACATAAGAAAGAACCCTTTTGTTCCAGTAGCAGATAAAGCTCTGGTTAGTACATTGATTAAATAACACTAGGTGTCTTGGGCAAAAAATTACATACATTTAGTAGAGCAATTAAAGTGTAGCTGAGCTTGTGCTCAGCTAGTCTATTATTATTACGGTACTATTTTAGACCGAGTTTCAATTGAGTGTTACTTTGGCCAATCAAAAAGGACTGAGACAATCCGGCAAACCAATCAAAACTCGAAGTAATTACATGTAGTCGACACAAAGCGCGGGAAAATGTGCACGCGTGAGCCACGATTGGTTTTGGTTTCACTTGTGATTGGTTGAAAAAGTGGCGCGAGAACTTTGAACCAATCATTGAGTGAAGTAATCATAAACCAAAGTAATTATCTAATTAATTTCGACACTCAATTGAAAACCGCTCTATCATTATTTTAATTGCTTTTACTATTCCTCATCTTCTTATTATTATTCTAATTATTATTATGCCGGTGAACATGCTCCTAGTGGTGCTAGTGGATATCCCCAACAGAACTGAACAAACAACCACTTTCTCAAGACTTTTTCAGCATCAACAAGTGCTGTCAGAAAGCTACAGTAGGTGGAGGGTGGACGATCATGGGCTGCTTTCAACCCCATTGGCAAGGAAAGGGGTTTTTTAAAGCTACAATCAGGCACTGAGCCAGTGTCATTGAAATTTTTGTTGTGGTGGGGAGGGAAGGACCAATGGCTGTGAAGATTTGATAAGGAATTCAAGCCTCCAGAAGACGCTTAGATGCTAAGCCCCAGGTCAGGGGTGAAGGCTAAGCAGTGTTTGCACCTACAGAGGTTTCAATAGAAGGTGGCTACCGGTGATCGACCGCTGAAAATAAAATTGCCTTACTTGTCTTACTACCATGCAACCATTTATGTTAAAAATGACTATTATAATTTTAGTGTTTTATTGCCTAATCTTTGTTGCCTTCAAGAGGGAAATACATACTGGGAAACGCTGGAAATGGCATTTCCAAGCTTGTAGATTTAAAATTTTTCTGGGGGAGCCTGCTTGAGTTTAAATATTTACCATCTCCTTGTAGGTTGTTCTGTTTGCAGAAAGTTAAGATTATTGTTATTATTATGATGATGAAATGGTATATGAAATGAATCATATATGAACTGCGGATATGAAATCAAGTGAAGCTATGATCTTCGCAGTTATGAACGCAATTTTTACAATTGCGTAGAGAAGCCTGAAAAATTCAGGACTTTGAAGTCCTGAATTTTTCAGGCTTCTCTACGCAATTATTGTAAAACTTGTGTTCATAACTGCGAAGATCATAGCTTCACTTGATATTATTATTATATGAGTTTGAAAGTAAATGTATCTTGAATGTAGTATTCTTTATAACTTTGGTGTATAAGTTAACTATCACGTTTTCTTCTCATTTTAGTTTCAATTAAAACCAAGTAGTGGGAAAATTGATATGTCCTCTCGAGATTCAAAGTTAACTTTGTCATTGAAGCAAGATATCACAAAAAGGTCAATCTCCAGTGATGTATCAATTCACTTGAAAGACGCAGCTCCACATCAACTACAGCTTTTTATTGATTCCTTAAAAACTGTTGAATCATCCTTTGCCTCACCCAGAGGTAAGAATTATGTGAATAGACAATTCACTCTTCTTGGCCCATCTCATGTATACTGTATTCCTCAACTTTAATCAGTTTTATTGTTCAACCTCTTTGTCAGCTTAATTTGTAATTTGTCAGTCAGCATTATGGGAGAATAATGCCCTAGCACTCAGCCATTTTGAGCATTCCTTATATCAGAAATAAGCACTAGCCAGCATGCATATAGGGTGTTCTGGTTTGCCAGTAAATTACAGCAAACTTCATAATTACATGGGCAGTGTAGCATTCTGTATTTTGAAATCTCAATTTTTATATTGTTTGCCATTGATTTAAATGCATTCATTGGTGTATAATTATGCACTGTTTAATAAATAAGCAGAATTGGTTTATATTTAGACCAGATAAAACACGACCTGGAAGTTTATTGAACGTCTTCAAAAACATTCCACAAAAAGGGGGTCCCTCTAGAGTCCCAACTAAGGTTCAAATTGTGAGAGCTGAACGTTTGCATACTAGAAAAACAAGCTAATAATGCCTTCCTACATGTAGTATGTTTTATATATGGAATTCTAATTTGGACTGTTTTATCAGTTTTTAAAGCTCATGCATGTTTTATCGGCGACCTGATAGGCTGTTTTGATGTTAACCTATCATATGAAAATAATAAAGACTGCTTAATCCCAGTTGTGCCTTCATTTTTCATCATGCCAAAAATAATAATTTCATTGCATGCTATTTCTGACTTTAGCAAAAACTTGCCAATCTTAATCTCTTCTTCAGATGACAACTGTACCAAATGTAATTTGATCATGTGTTTAATTAACATCACCTTTTGTTTGTAATAGGCAAGTTATCTTCTTTCTCATCAAGAGAAAATGACATACAGGACATTGAGGTTAACCTTTTTTTCTATTTATTCTTTTCCATTAATTTTTTATTCTCTTACCAGCAATTAATTGGGCACCCCTTTAACGGGCAAAGGTTTAGTTGTGTCATTTTTCTACTGTATATGTGACACACAGCATCGCAGATACATGTATTTCACAACAGCTACATGTGTACACATTTTTAGTATAGCCACCACATCACATCATTGTATTGGACTTACCCGCTCTCTTGCTGTCCAGTTGCACAAAGTCATAGACCCTTTCAGAAGATTAAGTATAGACCACTGCCCTTGGAATTACGTCGCTGGCCCTTTTTGATCAGTGTCTGGGTTCTTAAATATTTTGGACTACATACATGTATTAGAAACATCTATTTTAAAACAGGACATACAGTTTTTTTGGCTTTATCCAAGAAAGCAATAGAAAGCATTGGTTATTTTTGCAGATGTGATACGAAGGCTACACTTGTTCCTCAAAGATAGTAAAGCGTTGGTCTCCTCATAGTTCAATGCCCAACCTCCTGCAATGTTAGCCTGATGTTCATCCAATAGTTTTCCTTTTCCACTTTTATTCTTCTAATACTTTCTCTGTAACTCCAGAACAAGCCGTTGAACAGCTTCAGATATTCCAATGTGTCATCAAGTGGACTTCCAAAGCAAAGGTTGCCACTAAGAAGCAATGCTGTATCTACTCCATCATCTCTCAGCCCAACCGGTTAGTCCATCTGATAATATCATTTTCTTCTCATCTGCATTGGACATCAAACTGTAGTAATTATGGCACCTCACGGAGGCCTACAGTGTAGGTTTAACTACAAATATATTGTTGCGTTGTTTCAAGAAATTATTTGAGTATTAGTTATTTAACCCTTCCATATGTGAGATTGAGACTTAAAATAGATTTTACTCTGACTTGCTAATGCCAGACAATTATTTTTACTCGCTGATTAGGGCGTTTTAGGTCTGAATAGGTTAATAACATTTAGGTCCACTTTAAATTTTTTGTATAGGCCAAGTAATTTTCTCGCAAAGCAGATGAATCCTCCGTCCTCGCACAGCTTTCAAAAGGCAAAGACACCACTCCATGACCAGACTAGAGCTAGAGGTTTGTATTAAAAATAATGCTCATAGATTTAGTCTGTTTCCATGTTGCCTGTAGCAATTTTGCCTCATTTCAAAAGGGTTATTATAGCAGAATTTCTATTATATCCTTATGAGGTTTATTTCTTGTAGCAGATTGAATTGTAAATCTCTAAGATAACTTATTTTCAAAAAAATGGGAGTCAAGGCTGTTGCCTAACAGGAGCCCGGTAGCCTGGGGCTCCCAAAGAATAGTTCTGGGCGCCTTAATTTTTCACAGCAAACACCTTTCAGTTCATAAATTGTGTATGTTGGGCTCCTAGGTTCTCAGTGTTTAGCTCTGAGGGCCCCTTAAAAATTTTCTTAGGCAGCAGCCTTGGGAGTATAGTGTGATCTAAACCTATAGGTTTTTGGCAACGTTAACAAATGCATTGCCAAATGAAAGTTGTGAGTCTCAGACTGTCCAGGAACCTCTACTGGAGGACGTTGCGTTGTAGTCCCTCAACTGAGTAACACTCTCCTGGGTGGTAATCCCAACCGTAATAAAATTATTATGTCCAAGCCCTCTCAAACTGACAAGCAGCAACTCAACTGCAAGGACACAGAATGGTTAGCAGAGTCTCCAGTGAATGCTGCGTGCTGTGTGACTGAAGGACTGTGTGAGCATGCACACCGGGCGTAGTACTGCTGACAGTGACTGCTTATGTTGATAAACAGGCTAAAATCGAACTCTTTGCTGTTATCTCTGATAATTACATTGACTCTGCTTTGGTCACTCAGTTTAACACTGCTGTTAACTGCTGTAACACTGCTGTTCTGGCTTTGTTTACAGATAACCTTCACAACACATCCATATCCGTTGGTAGCAGATCTGCATCCTCATTCTATGGTTCACAGAATTTTCAATCACCATCGATTCAGAGGTCAGTAAAAACTTACATTGTCGTGTTTTCTTTCCCACTTTAAACCGGTAATGTCTTGCTTACTTCATCTTGAATAGGTCCAGTAGTACAGGAAAGTCCTCAGGTCCAAGGCTGATGCCTATACCTTTACCG
The DNA here is from genome assembly GCF_036669925.1 of Montipora capricornis. Lineage (NCBI taxonomy): Eukaryota > Metazoa > Cnidaria > Anthozoa > Scleractinia > Acroporidae > Montipora > Montipora capricornis. The sequence goes on along the minus strand of NC_090887.1, from coordinate 19,567,686 downwards.
CAGAAGTCAGACACCTCGATTATCAATAATCTCGTTCAGATCTCACAACAAGAAACCATTTGAAAAAGAAGTTGCACTAACAGGGTAAAACTGTACATGATTGCAATAAAGTGAATTAATTTTCTTTGTTCAGTTTTGAGATCTCTCATTCTTGAGGTACATGTATTGTAACAGTTTATTGCTGTATTTCTTCTTGCAGTTTTTTCCAACTTGGGGAACACTTGCTACATGAATGCTATACTGCAGTCTCTTCTGGGCATCCCACCATTTGTTCAGGACCTGTCAAACAAAGTACTTTTGGGTAGCGTACATCCACAGTTGTCTTTACAAGTTAGTTCAGTTATTGTTGTATTCTTGGATAAATTACCAAAATATGAGTAGTGGAGTGAATTTTTTTAAAATTACTCCTTTGCTTTTCAGATGTCTTTACAATGTCATGCTATGTAAAAGTAAATGTGGGAATGCTGAAATATTGCGAAATAGCTTGCGGAAGCTTAAGAGAACAATTTCAGAAGCAGCAAAACGTTTTTCTGGATACCACCAAACATGTAAGAGATAATTTTTCATGCATACTATAGATGAGTTTTTTTGCGAGAATAATGGTTCTGACTTTGTGGGCGATGATGATAACTATGTTTACAAAATGTAAATTTCAGTCTTGTTTCATGTTTTATTAGGATGCTCATGAATTTCTATGTCAAGTATTTGACCAACTTAGAGATGATGTCATTGCTTGCAACTCTCCTTCATCTAAAGTGACTTTTGAAGAAACAGAGAGTAAGGTAAGATGCTAGGACGAAAGTAGAAACAGCTTACGTCTCTTGACATTTCAGTATGTTATCTCTGTGTTTGGAATCAGACTGAGAAAAGTAACCTGTGAGTCAGTTTGGGAAATGAGATTTGTACGTTGTATGTTGCAAATACAAAGATATTACAGAATTTTATTTAAGAGATGAGAAAAGTATTGTTGACCCTTGTAAATGAATGAAGATACAGTATTTATTTTTCAATGATGACCTGGAACTATTCAGGGAAAAATCAGTCGAGAGTGCTTCTACATTGTAACAGGAGTAAAGTGTGGGAAGCTACAATCTTGCACAAAACCTGTCGAGACACAGAAACATTTTGAGTTCTCCAGCAATTATCCGTTTAAAGGTAAAGGTACACCTTATTTAAGGTAGTACCTTTACCTTCTAGAGGGTATTCTCCCAGGAAGCCGAAACTCAATGTTGATTTATCTTGGTCAGAAATATTATACTGTAGGACAGATGACAATACATAGCAACATTGACTGCGGGGGGGGGGGGGGGGGGAGGGAAATGGGAAGGGTAGTACAAGTACGAGTGTGTAAAACTGAAGGTGTATTTTTTGTTCCACTGTGCTCAACAGTTTTGGTCCAAGAATTGTAGACCATTCAACTAGATAGCAGGTGACTGTTGTCCTGCTATTTGTGGTTTTCAACATTCCACATGACCATCATTGATAGGCCTTGGTGTCCCTGCATTCAAAATAAGGGTCATGTTGTCCATCACAAATTAAATCCGAGGAGCTGAGTCTGTGTTCATATGCAAAGATTTTCTTTCGGATTTCATCATTGAAAACCAAAAATACTTTGAGGCCAAGTGAGAATAAAAATATTATTATTGTTCAAAACATGGCATCCTCACTGTTTTAAAGTGAAGGAGATTTTTGTCAGTTGGAAGTGCTTTAGGTTTAACACCTTTCACTCCTGTGAGGTTCCCCATTGACGAGTAAAATTGTCCTGACGTTAGACAGAGTAAACTGGCCCTTACAGGAGGCCTACTTACAGGAGTGCTTAAATCCCAGCAAATGCCGCCTGCAAAATAGCAAAGAGATCTTACTGGTCTTTCTCTGTCATAATAGCAAGTGGACTCGCAGTGGTCCTGATCACAAGAACATTTGAAAGTAGAGTTCCTTCATATACAGTCAGCTTGTAAACAGTAAGTACTATGTAGCTCTGACAAACAGTAGAGCTTACAGCGTACTCTCGCAGTTTTTGTGGTAGAATACATCTTTCTGAATTGGTTTTCCCTACCCACCACTAACTTGATTCCAGAATTTTGGGATAGGATGCCCAGTTTCATGACAAGAAGGTTGTGCACTCCAGGGGTTTTCTTTTGCTTTCTAATCAGTGTTCTGGAGTGAAATCAAGCTACAACCAGACTGCTCAGAAAGATGTATCCAGATAGGGTGCTTCTGGTTTTGAACCTACAGTGAGTATACATGTAGCTCTATCGCCTTGATTCATGGTTGACATCAATAAGTTGAGAGAGCTAAACTCATCTGGAAAGATCTTGTTCTTTGAGTACCTACTTAAAGAAATTACACAGACTTAAAATCTTCATTATGCCTTGTTCATGAATGTGAAAAATGATTCATAAATATAAATACTATTATACCAACAACTTAGTACTCCCAAGAATAGTACCTGTATCTGTTGAGAATCTTGGTTCCTTTATGTTTCCTTATGCGTGGATGATGGCAGCCCTTCTTTTTTGTATTCACAAACAAGAGAAGAGGTAATTGTGTTACGATATTGTATTTTATTTTGTCAGATGGGGAGAAACTACACCGAAAGAAGAAATATACCATGCTTTCTCAATTGAACATTCCCACGTCGTGTACGTACTTGCTATACTTGAAGCTGAAGGATTAGAAAACTCTGGCGGCCGCATTTCCCAATTCTTGATTTTAATATTTGGATTGCATTATAAGTGCTTGAAATTAACGAAAAAATCCAGTGTGCAATTTGCCGACAAGATAACACATGTAGTCTCAATTTTCACAATTTTTAGGTCATAAAATTGTTGTGCTGCATTGTCTTGTCAGCTATGATAGCCAACACAAAATATGAGCCCACAATACTTGTGTTACAAGAAACTGCTAAAAAATAAGGGCAAACGATATTGCAGACCAATGGAGTGTGTGAATGCATGGAGTTGTGAATGCAGGTCATGTAGTTTCCCAGGTGTGGTGGTCTGTTCTTCTGTGGTGTATCATGGTTGGGAGGGTAAATGCTCGGAGATATTAGCTACACCAAGCTACACTCTAAAATATTCGAGGGTAAATAAAGATGTCTGATATGATATAATATGATATGATGTGACATCACAGCAAAATTGACACTACAATATCCGTTTTTCATGGTTCGTTTTTCCTCATTTGCATTACAATGCAAGGAGCTTCGAAATTAACAAAAAAATCCAGTCGCATTTTTTTGCGATAAGACTACGAAAATTTACGGTCGCAATTTCGCAAATTTTAGTCGCAAAATCGTCGATCTGCATTGTGTTTGTCAGCAGTTTAGCAGAAAATATGAGCCCGCAGTAGTAGGTGGGTGTAAAGGAAACTGCTGAAAATGGCGAACTGATCGAAGGAATGGAGCTGTGCACGTAACATCGCAGCTAAATTCGTATAACACTTACGCTATTCAGAGAAATTATCACAGCAAGAAACAAAATAATTTTGTCATTTATTTATTTATTTGTTTATTTGAACAAAAGTAGCAGCAAAAGTGGTAACTGCTAACTGCTAACTCCTTTTTTGTTTCGAACGAACGAAGGTGCCAACATCTGGCAAATTTGCGACTTCTCCAGATATTTAAGAGTCGCAAAGGGAAAAATTTAGTTCGCAAATGCGACGGTATTGGGTCGCAATTTCGAGCCCTGCAATGTAATCTAATGTTGATGCGAGGCAATTTTCGGCTATTTTGTAGTTTTAAAATTAACCCGAAGTTGCCTCTCATTCACGTTCAGATTACATTGTTAATGCAAATGAACAAAAACTAACCGTGAAAAGTGGCACTATTACGCTATCTTCCGATTGAAAGAAAACTCACAGCTAGAAACAAAATAATTGTGTCATTTCTTTATTTATTTTAGGCAAAAGTAGCAGCAGATGTGGCAACTGCTAACCCTTTTGTTTCGAACTAGCGAATTTGAAAACAAGTCTCAATTTGCGACTTCTCCCTATATCTTATAGTTGCACAGTAAAAGCTTTGTCGCAACTGTCACCTAGATGGTCACAATTTTCAAGCCCTGATCAAGTTATACATTCATCTAGTAGAAATTAAACCCTTGGGAAAAGCTGATGTTATTT
>NC_090887.1:19551793-19558161 GCF_036669925.1 Montipora capricornis | reverse complement strand
GGCAGCTGGTATCGTGTCGGCTTAATACAAGTTAAAATTGAGATTTATTACCCCACTCCGGGGGTTTTTTCGTCATTTTCTTCATTTTCATCAATTTAGTACCCATCGTGGAGAGAAAAAAAAAAAACCCTGAGCCTCTCACTTTTAAACCGCGAGGACTTTAATGTACCCACCAAAAATAAATCCATTATAACGGATTAATTTTCGCATGCTTAAAGTGCTTACAGTTACTGTATAACACGTTTTTTTTGCAGTTAAACAAAGCTAATTACTAGATTTTTCCCTATTTTGTAGTCTTGTTCCAGTTCGCTGATTGGATGCTGTTACGCTTTTAGACACGCTATGCCCGTGATACTTTTGCTTCAACGTGAACTTCTTAATTCCTCAATGAGAACATGAATTCCACTTGTCCTATTACAATTGTTTTCAGTATTTAACTGTTTTGCCCAAGTTGGCAACACTAGGTGCGAGTGCAAACTAGGTTCAGCGGTATTTGTTTTATCAAGGTACTGGTGTCTGTTACTTGAACCTATAAACAAAGGCAAACATTGCTTCAGGCTCTTCTAGTTTATTTCCTGTTGCAACTGTCGCAATTTACTTAATTCAGCCGACTCAGTCTAAATTTGAATTCCACGCACCGAAAAGGACATCTCCGTTGCATTTTTCTTTTTTCGTGGGCTTGTTACATAATGTGCGATCATATATTTTCTTTTCGGAACAAAACTGGTTTCTTAACTTATTATGACTAGTAGGTTAACATTATTCAGTTAACTGCAGCTAAGTGCTTTGTCTAACTCAGTGGGCCGACTTCTTTGCCCACCTTTCATTCTAATTGTTGATGTTAACAGTAACCTCTGACATTAAGTGATGGGTTTATCTTCAAGTACATCATGCAGAGTAAACAAACTCAGATAGCTATTGTAAATTTGGCGATTACGTACCCGAAAATAGACAAAATCGCCAGAGTTCCTTCTACAGTTACACGCATAATAATGAATAGCATGACAAAAATTACTCGATTCTGATTGACTAAAGTGGTCATATACCAGTGCAAATTTACACTTCGAAGTCCTGGATTATGATTGGCTAATAAACAATAGGGTGTTTGTCCTGAACCAATCAAATCTATTTTGTTTTTAAATAAAGCGCACGTCACCTGGATGCAATGCAATTTATTGTTGCGCAATTTTTCCCTTATTGTCGTGATAACGCGATGCGTTTCTTTTGCTAAACCATCTCGGATTTTTTCATCCAGTGTGAAATTAATAAATCAGCACTCGTAATTTTTTCTTTTTTCAAAAAGACTACAAAATTTGGGTCGTCTTTGAAATTAATTTACGCCGTGCTTATTAAGTTCCAACAGCACTCGGAATCATGTGATTACCTACCTAAATACATACATACATACATAACATACATAGCATACATAACATACATAACATACATAACTACTTATTTAGTAAGGCAGGCCCAAGAGGCAAAGAAGCAACTTTACAGCTGATGTGATATACAAATTTGATTTAAGGTCAAATTAAATTTAGCTTGCCTTTCATACTACCTGCTGCTGTGCGATATCAGGATCAAACCTAAACAACGTTCCTGCCTCATTACTGAATGTTGCAGGATGAAGAATTGCGGGGTGGGGGAGGGGGTGGAGGAGCTCTTCGCCGGCAGCCCTCAGCGCCATTCTTTGTAGACGACTGCATGGAATGACCTCAGAGGAACTAGGTAAACGTGTATTCCAACCACAATCTGGTAAAAAGCATAACCTCTAGCAACGTCTCTTTCGCTCTCCTCCAATCAGTATGTTGTCTGTGACAGCAAACATGTGCGAGACTTCATTCAGCTCGTAAATTTATTACTGCCGCCTCCGATGTCCTCGCTCGGGAAGAACACCTTGCCAATCAACTCGTCCGGGCTGAGTAGAATAACCAATGCCAACAGGGCGTCGGTTTCTGCTTCGGTCAATGAAGAGAAATTCCCATAGTCCCTCAGCCTTCTCAAGTTCGGGTCATTTAACTGTATGACCAGTGCCACACAGTCGAGGTAATACATCAGTTTTGCTTTCGGATCCTCTGGCGAACGGAAATTTCGCTTCCAAAATCTTTGACTCGAACTCTTTGTCCCACAAATGCGGCCATTTTGTCCTCTTAACTGAAACTGAAAAGAAGTATCGCCTTAATTTCGCTCATTATTCAGTTTGATTTATCTAAGCGAGCAGTATGTTATGCACGTATTTGCTTTTGATCCTCCGAAATTGTTAGCATGCCCTAATGCACTTGAAAGGTCATTTTTCTTAACTCAATAAAAAGGGATTAACTTTTCCAATGCCCAAAAAACTCTGAAGTGACGTTTCATCAACGAAGACTCTGATTTCCATCTTTACTGAACTTGTTAACCTGAATTTCTCAGGCGTTCTGAATAGACATTTTGTCTTCGACCGAAATGTTGGCCAAACCTGGTGTCTCATGCAAAGGACGTCAAAATCCACTTTGCCTTGTTCTTTTTGGCTTATTAATTGTCAAGGATCACTAATTCAAGCACTTTTTCCCTTTCCGCAGCAGCTGTATCAGAGCGATAAATTGTTTCTTATTCAATCTACCGAGACTTAATTGTAATAAAATTTCAAGACAAGAAAAAGAAAACAGTCACGCTCGCACGCACACACAGTCAGTCCGACCAGAAGGAAACGCACACCTGACTTAGCCTTTAATTATTAAAGCCAACTCGTTCACGGCTCACACGCGATACGAATGGAACTCATGAGTGACAATCTCCCAGCTGGCTCATGGCCCAGCTGGTGTAGTAGTTCAGCAAATCGCACGGTTGTATGAGTTCGTACCCCTTTCAAGCTTGGAGTTATCCGAGCTTTCTTTTCCACTACTTAAGTCCCTACTTAATAGCGATGATTTCCAACTCTCATGACTTAGCCTTTATTCCATTTTTCACGGTTTACGTTTCCCTTTGGTTGCTCAGTGGACTCTCTGAGTCTGACGAATGCATTAAGTCGAAACCAACGCAAAATGTGTAGGTAAATTTCTAAATTTGGAGCTACATAATAATAAGTAATAAGTGTCGCTAGTCGCCGTAGCCAACAAGGTCAAACCGAAAGCATACTGTGGCGCCTCTAGCAGCCGCTATACGGTTCATGTATGACCTTGCAGCACAGTTTACAGCCAGCTGGAGTCAGCTGTATGCTGGTTTTTGCGCAAAGAGAGCAGGGACAACATCAAAGCCATTTCCCCTCCAATTCATTGCCTCGTAACTGATAACTTCTGAGCGTTAACATTAAAGAGTTAAATGACAATGAATCTAACACCATGATATGTATAAATTCAAACCTACTATTAGAATTCTTCTCCGAAATGCTGTGCAAATTAAACTCCTCAACGGCGGAAAGGACGGAACAAAGACGGAAGTTACCTTTAAAAGTGAAAGTAACATGAGACCGAGGTCATAGGCGTGGTCAGTTGGTCATGTTTGTCACGTTTTCATTTCGACGGTAAAAAATGAGATTCTCCACTTTAATCAAATCCCATAATACCACTCTATTACCTCCCCACCCCTCTCCCCCCCAAACAAAAAATTGTATAGGCATTGTTTTCGATTTCATATGGGAAATTTCATGTCCCAGGATAAATTGCAAACAACGATTATTCTTTTTTTTCTTTCTTTTTTTTTGGGGGGGGGGGGGGGTGGGGGTAAGAGAGGTGTATTTTACGTTTGTCCATCAAGGAGGTCTTAACCAGTCCATAGTTATTGATAAGTATTTCGGAACTGCTTGAAATATCTATGCTCTTTATGATGATTTCCAAATTCCCTTTCGGAATACCTACGAACAGAATTACTTCCTAGAAGAAAAAAAAAAAAGAAATACTCCGAGATAAACGGCCTGAGTTTTCTTACATGAATTCGTCGATCCCACTACGAATGTTCTAAAACGTTTCACGTTTCTGCTTTGAGTCTGGAAGAGTCTTAAGTCTTAAGTCTGGAAGAATCTTAGATCGATGGCAAGATCTGGTTGTCGACCGACCACTCTGGAGAAGAACCATTGGAAATGTTTGTGGAATTGTGAATGCAAATCGAATTGCAACTTACCAACGACAAAAGGAGCACCCAGCTCGAAAGAAAGCTATAAGTGGAAATTGATTAAATTGAATTTACTTTATTATGTGCATTCTAGTGTTTCATCCGTATCGGGTCTAGGCGTATTATATATATTTCTGCTTTGAGCGTCGGTCCAACTCCTTCTCATTTTCAACGCGAGTGAACTCTTCAATAATAATGTAATCCGGCAAGTCATACTGTGCAGATTTATTACTATTCTGCAAAATAATTTATTCATTGCAGGCTGGTCATGAATTACTGCACGCTGGCAACAAGTGCAGTACTTACACTCTTTTTCAGCAATAATTTGGTAGGCAATGGCGAGCTGATCAAGGGAAGTCTGTATCCCACAGAACGACTGCCAACTGGGAGATTCAGCACGTCCCCTGTTGTAAAAGTCAATCAAAACAAAACTATCCCAGCGTCAAGGGAATTGTGTTACTTTTCACGGAAAAAAAACCCGTTCCTTAAGATAAATTTAAATAAATCAGAGAGGATCAAAGCGTTTATATTTTTGTGCAGTCTGACGTAAAAAAAGTAATAGGATTTCTTTCCCGAGTATTTAAATGATGAATAATTAACAATTATTCCATGAGCGCGCGTTGGATATGAGATGATAGATAGCCAACGAGGCGCGTAAAACGCCCCCAAATATAGAAAACTAGACTACAATAAAAACAAAAAGGCCAAAAACTCACGCATATGCTTGCCGTGTTTGTAGATCATGGTATAATGGCTCATAACCCATGATGGCTTAGCCAATCAAAACTCTCGAATTACATTATCCAATGATCCAGTTTTTAATAATGATGATTAGTATCACCCAACTAGTGGACTAATGCAAATGCTGCATTTTGATTGGCTACGCTACTAGAGGACTAGTAGCGAAAAGCGTGACGCTTTCTTTCGTTTTATTCCCAAATAAATATTTCTTTCACTTGCGTTTGCTAACTTTATTATTGCTTTTTCTGTCCGACTACTTGGGTGATACTAAAACAATTAGACCCTTCGCCCTCAAGGGCCACGGGTCCAATTGTTAATTAGTATTCAACACATTGTGACAATGTCCAAATATGGTCATAGCGCGCTCAATATTCGTCGTACGTACTCAACGTATATCCTGCGATATACGTAATTTTGTGTGTTGCGGAGAAAACTGGTAGTTTTTCCAGCTCTTTTTTTCCAACAAACGTAGAAAATTGTGCTTTGTCATCAATGTGTTGAATAATAAAACAATTATCCTACGCAGTCGTGTGGAATATCGCCTGATTTTAACCAACTCGGCCTACGGCCTCGTCGGTTAATCCGCGCGATTGCGCAGGGTACTTGTTAATTGTCTTTCACATGGCATGCACTGGAGAACTGCAAAAGAGTATAATGGGCACACGCACAATTGAAAAAAAGAGGAAACTGGTCAGTAGTGAAAGCTTAGTACTCTTTGACAGAGCGTTGCGGCGTGACAATGTACCATGGCTGTCATATCAGCCCTGAGTTTGACGCCGTGCTATCTATCAGATACCATGACCGCAACAATGCAGTGAGCGGAGAGAAATGTCGCCGCGTAAACTATATTTGACAAATCCCTTTCTGTTAGCTCACATCTCATTACCTCTCAGCAAATAGTGTTCTCACTTTACAAACTTTTATACATGTTTACACCCTGTTTATTGTCATTAGTAAAAAGTACAAACATGTTTTGTTGACTTCAGAAAAGCCTTTGATTCTCGCTTGATCACTTCGACTAAATGCTTTGATTAAAAAAAAACCCAAGTTGTGTATAAAATGTTTTACTCGAGGCGGATCACACCAATTTTAACCCTGTATGAGCTTTCTGTCATATAACTGCGTCGAAAATATTATAATCAATTGATTATGCACTGAACGTGCAACCTAGATCGTTATTCAGTCTATTAAACGATGCTGTCTAAAAACTAATCTGCGTTGATTACTTGCAAATGCAGTCATCAAGCAATTATGCACTGATCACAAAGTACAGAAAATACAACCTGAATTTAGAATGTATGAAATACGGAACATTACGTGAAATGTGACATTATGCATCCCGTTCTGGCCTGGGTTTTCAATTGCAATTGCTCAAGCTGTTAAAACGTTACATGGAAAACATTTTACGAATTTATATGTGCTCGTACAAATGATAGTCGGATTGAACGCCGGAATTACATGGTTTCTGCTTTGACTACTGTTTCTGACATCAGTCAACTGCTTTGATTAAATTGAAAATATCGCTATGAATCTACCAA
>NC_090887.1:19541793-19546793 GCF_036669925.1 Montipora capricornis | reverse complement strand
ACTTTCTCTAGTTCTTTGTGTATTCTGTTTTTTGGTCCCAAGATCGATTAAAGATCTGGCAGATGGCAATCATGCAGTCTTGATTTATCAACGAGCCAGGAATAAAATTGCCATAACCTGTGACACCGAAACTTTGCTATCGTTTACAGTTAGGTCTGTTTTTAACATTTGCAAGTGTTTAAAACTTTGACAAAAAGTATTTTAATTTTTTACAAACAACACTGCGGGTACTTTTGTTGGAGCAGAGTAATCAATCCTATCACTGAACAGGCTTTTAATTCGCATTCGCTCATGAAGAGGTTCTTGCTGGTGGAGTTCTACTAATTTCATGTAAAGGAGTACTTACCATGCGGACTTTCCCATAAAAATGCCCTTGAAGCTCATCAAAATGGCGGCGAAATAGTAGAGTGCTCCACTTGTAGGATACATAATGTATTTAGTCTGGAAAATGTTCTGAATGATTTCACGGGTAAGTCGGCAGAAAGAATGCTTTTTAAATAAAATCTCTGACCTTTACTGTGTGAACACTAGTTTTCCCTCGTGTTTCCGCTACAGTCATTGTTATTTAAATGATGCCTTGATCATTTCTTAAATAACAAGGACCGAAACCAGGTCATGTCTCGATGATTGGGGAGGGGAGAGGTGGGAATAATGGGGAATTTTGTAGCAACTGAAACAGTGTTAGACTAGATTACAGTGATTGGAAGTGATTATTTTTGTGCACTGACTACTAAATGATTCACTGACAGTTAATGTAAAATTGAGTGAAAACTGACCTGTTTAGCCAAAACTGTTTGTTTTTGACAAGTGAAGTGTATTAAAAAAATAGAAAAATGGCTATTCAATATTTTAATAATGCTCCATTTTTTAGAATATACATGTCCTAGAATACAGGTACCTGACCAGTGGCCACTGGGAAATACCTCTTGTCTGTTGCAACCCTAGGTGGATCTCAATGGTGTCTTGTTGGAGATGCCTTGCCCCAGCTTCCAAACCTGGGGTGGGTGGGAGGGAGGGGCTTGAAGGAAAGGGTGATTATTTCCTAAGTTCTTGAAAAAGCTTCATTCTGTGGCTAATTTAATTCATCATTACCATCGTAGCAAGTGAATAAGAATTGACAATAATTTCCTTTGTTACAAATTCCATGGCCCCATCCCAATCCCTAGTCACCATAATTGCCAAAAACGGTCAATAACAATAACATTTTTGGAAATAAACTTGCATTGATTAAAAACAAAAAAAGAGATCTTACCTATTGGAGACTTTCTAAAACCTCTAGTCTGGCATGTAACGGTAAATGAATTCGTTGTATTGACTTCATACCCCTTTATAAGTTTGATAGCATCTTCCAAGTTCGTAACATATCCCGAATAATCAGAAAAGCTCTCAGAGAACAGTTGACTCCATGAGGGCGTGTTTACCGCCATCTCCTTCGAATTTGGCATGTATCTTTGTTTACAGCTTCCGCAGACAGCAAAGATCGCTGTAAAAAGCCCTATTATTCCCACCTCTCCCCTCCCCAATCATCGAGACATGACCTGGCTCCGGTCCTTGTTATTTAAGAAATGATCAAGGCATCATTTAAATAACAATGACTGTAGCAGAAACACGAGAGAAAACTAGTGTTCACACAGTAAAGGTCAGAGATTTTATTTAAAAAGCATTCTTTCTGCCGACTTACCCGTGAAATCATTCGAAACGCTCTTCAGAACATTTTCCAGACTAAATACACTATGTATCCTACAAGTGGAGCACTCTACTCTTTCACCGCCATTTTGATGAGCTTCAAGGGCATTTTTATGGGAAAGTCCGCATGACACTTCGAGAATCGCGGAGTCATCTAAGGTCTTCCTGTTTGTCACGTTTTCATTTCGTAAAAAATGTAAAGATTCTCCACTTTCTCAAATCCCATAATACACCTCTTTTTTCACGGAAAAAAACCCGTTCCTTAAGATAAATTTAAATAAATCAGAGAGGATCAAAGCGTTTATATTTTTGTGCGGTCTGACGTAAAAAAAGTAATAGGATTTCTTTCCCGAGTATTTAAATGATGAATAATTAACAATTATTCCAAGAGCGCGCGTTGGATATGAGATAATAGATAGCCAACGAGGCGCGTAAAACGCCCCCAAAATATAGAAAACTAGACTACAATAAAAACAAAAAGGCCCAAAAACTCACGCATATGCTTGCCGTGTTTGTAAATCATGGTATAATGGCTCATAACCCATGATGGCTTAGCCAATCAAAACTCTCGAATTACATTATCCAATGATCCAGTTTTTAATGATGATGATTAGTATCACCCAACTAGTGGACTAATGCAAATGCTGCATTTTGATTGGCTACGCTACTAGAGGACTATTAGTAATAGTCCTCGAGTAGCGAAAAGCGTGACGCTTTCTTTCGTTTTATTCCCAAATAAATATTTCTTTAACTTGCATTTGCTAACTTTATTATTGCCTTTTCTGTCCGACTACTTGGGTGATACTAAAACAATTAGACCCTTCGCCCTCAAGTGCCACGGGTCCAATTGTTAATTAGTATTCAACACATTGTGACAATGTCCAAATATGGTCATAGCGCGCTCAATATTCGTCGTACGTACTCAACGTATATCCTGCGATATACGTAATTTTGTGTGTTGCGGAGAAAACTGGTAGTTTTTCCAGCTCTTTTTTACCAACAAACGTTGAAAATTGTTCTTTGTCATCAATGTATTGAATAATAAAACAATTATCCTACGCAGTCGTGTGGAATATCGCCTGATTTTAGCCAACTCGGCCTACGGCCTCGTCGGCTAATCCGCGCGATTTCGCAGGGTACTTGTTAATTGTCTTCCACATGGCATGCACTGGAGAACTGCAAAAGAGTATAATGGGCACACGCACAATTGAAAAAAAGAGGAAACTGGTCAGTAGTCGTACCTTAGTACTCTCTGCCAGAGCGTTACAGGCATGACGATGCCCCATGGCTGTCATATCAACCCTGAGTTTGACGCCGTGCTATCTATCAGATACCATGACCGCAACAATGCAGTGAGCGGAGAGAAATGTCTGCGCGTAAACTATATGTGACAAATCCCTTTCTGTTAGCTCACATCTCATTACGTCTCAGCAAATAGTGTTCTCACTTTACAAACTTTTATACATGTTTACACCCTGTTTATTGTCATTAGTAAAAACTACAAACATGTTTTGTTGACTTCAGAAAAGCCCTTGATTCTCGCTTGATCACTTCGACTAAATGCTTTCATTAAATAAAAAAAACCCAACTTGTGTATAAAATGTTTTACTCGAGGCGGGTCACGTGACTCTGTATGAGCTTTCTGTCATATAACTGCGTCAAAAATATTATAATCAATTGATTATGCACTGAACATGCAACCTAGATCGTTATTCAGTCTGACGATGCTGTCTAAAAACACGAATCTGCGTCGATTGCTTGCAAATACAGTCATCAAGCAATTATGCCCTGATCACAAAGTACAGAAAATACAACCTGAACTTAGAATATATGAAATACGGGATATTAACGTGAAAATGTGACAATATGCATTCCGTTCTGGCCTGGGTTTTCAATTGTAATTGCTTAAGCTGTTAAAACGTTATATCGAAAACAATTTACGAATTTATAGAGCGGTTTTCAAATGAGTGTCGTAAAACCAAAACCATAGTAATTACTTTAACCAATCAAAAAGGACGGAGACAATCCAGTAAACCAATCAAAACTCGAAATAATTACACGTAGCCGACACAAAAGGCGGGAAAATGTGCACGCGCGAACCACAATTGGTTTTGGTTTCACTTCTTATTGGTTAAAATAGTGGTGCGAAAACTTTGAACCAATCACTGAGTGAAGTAGATGCAAAACCAAAGTAATTCGCTAATTACTTTCGACACTCAATTGAAAACCGCTCTATGTGTTCGTACAAATAATAGTCGTATTGAACGAATTACATGGTTTCTGCTTTGACTACTGTTTCTGACATCAGTCAACTGCTTTGATTAATTGAAAATATCGCTATGAATCTACCAATTATGGACTGACAGAATAACAAATTTACAAGTCAGAAATCCCCGTCAGGGAAACAAGAACAATATGTGCGAGTTTAACTGCTGTGACTTCATCTACATCTACATCTACATCTACATGTCTCAGCACTTGGCAAAGTCCCTTTTTGACTTACGGCTGTTTTTGCTTAGGTGGCCTCATACACCCTAAGCCTTTTTAGAGACATCACTGCCAAGCCGGCCACTTCTGCTGGAAAGAACACACTCACAGAGGACAGCCACAACACCCGGGAACGTCTGTCTGAAAGATATCAAATTAGTGGTCCTACAATATATTACAAGCACATGAAGGTGGAGGAGAGTACGGTCTTGGTGGAGGAGAGTACGGTTTTGGTGGAGTTCGCAGTCTCGGGGGAGACGGAGCTCTGCCTGGTAGACCACGTGCCAGTCTTTGCAGACGACCCTCAAATGACCTCATGGGTGAAAAGTAGTTACTTTCCATCCAGCTTCTCTGAAAAAACATGATTTTCGCAACTCTCTTCCTTTCTCCTCCAATCAGAACGTTATCTGCCACAGCTAACATGTGAGTAACGGCACTCAATTCAAAGAATTTGTTGCTGCTGCCGCCACAGTCTTCGCTGTGGAAGAATACTTTTCCAATCAGCTCATCCGGGCTGAGAAGTAGTACCAGTGTCAACAAGGCGTCGATTTCTACTTCGCTAAGGGAATAGTAACGTTGATAGTCCTTCAGCCTGTTCAAATTAGGATTGTCAAGCTGAAGAACACTTGCCACGCAGTCGAGGTAGTACATCAGTTTGGCCTTCGAGTTCTCTGGCACTGTAACGGTGGTCCCCGTCTCTCTTATTCCAACTCGTTTCCCAATAAGTGCTGCCATTTTAATTTGTGTGCTTTAGTTTGTCTACAAGAGAATAAGAGAATTTTATACATTTTATTATTAAGTGGCAATAGTCAGGCTAATGGAACACT
>NC_090887.1:19531793-19536793 GCF_036669925.1 Montipora capricornis | reverse complement strand
CACGGGTAAGTCGGCAGAAAGAATGCTTTTTAAATAAAATCTCTGACCTTTACTGTGTGAACACTAGTTTTCTCTCGTGTTTCCGCTACAGTCATTGTTATTTAAATGATGCCTTGATCATTTCTTAAATAACAAGGACCGGAACCAGGTCATGTCTCGATGATTGGGGAGGGGAGAGGTGGGAATAATGGGGAATTTTGTAGCAACTGAAACAGTGTTAGACTAGATTACAGTGATTGGAAGTGATTATTTTTGTGCACTGACTACTAAATGATTCACTGACAGTTAATGTAAAATTGAGTGAAAACTGACCTGTTTAGCCAAAACTGTTTGTTTTTGACAAGTGAAGTGTATTAAAAAAATAGAAAAATGGCTATTCAATATTTTAATAATGCTCCATTTTTTAGAATATACATGTCCTAGAATACAGGTACCTGACCAGTGGCCACTGGGAAATACCTCTTGTCTGTTGCAACCCTAGGTGGATCTCAATGGAGTCTTGTTGGAGATGCCTTGCCCCAGCTTCCAAACCTGGGGTGGGTGGGAGGGAGGGGCTTGATGGAAAGGGTGATTATTTCCTAAGTTCTTGAAAAAGCTCCATTTTGTGGGTAATTTAATTTATCATTTCCATCGTAGAAAGTGGATAAGAATTTACAATAATTTCCTTTGTTACAAATTCCATGGCCCCATCCCAGTCCCTAGTCACCATAATTGCCAAAAACGGTCAATAACAACAACATTTTTGGAAAAAAATAATTAAGACCTATAATAAACTTGCATTGATTAAAAACAAAAAGAGAGATCTTACCTATTGGAGACTTTCCAAAACCTCTAGTCTGGTATGTAACGGTAAATGAACTCGTTGTATTGACTTCATACCCCTTTATAAGTTTGATAGCATCTTCCAAGTTCGTAACATATCCCGAATAATCAGAAAAGCTCTCAGAGAACAGTTGACTCCATGAGGGCGTGTTTACCGCCATCTCCTTCGAATTTGGCATGTATCTTTGTTTACAGCTTCCGCAGACAGCAAAGATCGCTGTAAAAAGCCCTATTATTCCCACCTCTCCCCTCCCCAATCATCGAGACATGACCTGGCTCCGGTCCTTGTTATTTAAGAAATGATCAAGGCATCATTTAAATAACAATGACTGTAGCAGAAACACGAGAGAAAACTAGTGTTCACACAGTAAAGGTCAGAGATTTTATTTAAAAAGCATTCTTTCTGCCGACTTACCCGTGAAATCATTCGAAACGCTCTTCAGAACATTTTCCAGACTAAATACACTATGTATCCTACAAGTGGAGCACTCTACTCTTTCACCGCCATTTTGATGAGCTTCAAGGGCATTTTTATGGGAAAGTCCGCATGACACTTCGAGAATCGCGGAGTCATCTAAGGTCTTCCTGTTTGTCACGTTTTCATTTCGTAAAAAATGTAAAGATTCTCCACTTTCTCAAATCCCATAATACACCTCTTTTACCTCCCCACCCACCCATTTCCCCCCCCCCCCCCAAAAAAAAAAAATTGCATAGGCATTGTTTTCGATTTCTTATGGGAAATTTCATGTTCCAGAAGAAATTGTAAAAAAATGATTATTTAAATTTTGGGGGGTAAGAGAGGTGTATTTTTGCGGTTGTCCACCGAGGAGGCCTTAACCAGTTCATAGTAATAATTGAAGATGTATTTGTGAACTGCTTGAAATATCTATGCTCTTTATTGATGATTTCCAAATTCCCTTTCGTAATACCTACGAACAGAATTACTTCCTAGAAGAAAAAAAAAACAGAAATACTCCGAGATAAACGGCCTGAGTTTTCTTACATGAATTCGTCGATCCCACTACGAATGTTCTAAAACGTTTCACGTTTCTGCTTTGAGGGTCGGTCCTACTCCTTCTCATTTTCAACGCGAGTGAACTCTTCAATAATAATGTAATCCGACAAGTCATACTGTGCAGATTTATTACTATTCTGCAAAATAATTTATTCATTGCAGGCTGGTCATGAATTACTGCACGCTGGCAACAAGTGCAGTACTTACACTCTTTTTCAGCAATAATTTGGTAGGCAATGGCGAGCTGATCAAGGGAAGTCTGTATCCCACAGAACGACTCCCAACTGGGAGATTCAGCACGTCCCCTGTTATAAAAGTCAATCAAAACAAAACTATCCCAGCGTCAAGGGAATTGTTTTACTTTTCACGGAAAAAAACCCGTTCCTTAAGATAAATTTAAATAAATCAGAGAGGATCAAAGCGTTTATATTTTTGTGCGGTCTGACGTAAAAAAAGTAATAGGATATCTTTCCCGAGTATTTAAATGATGAATAATTAACAATTATTCCAAGAGCGCGCGTTGGATATGAGATAATAGATAGCCAACGAGGCGCGTAAAACGCCCCCAAAATATAGAAAACTAGACTACAATAAAAACAAAAAGGCCCAAAAACTCACGCATATGCTTGCCGTGTTTGTAAATCATGGTATAATGGCTCATAACCCATGATGGCTTAGCCAATCAAAACTCTCGAATTACATTATCCAATGATCCAGTTTTTAATGATGATGATTAGTATCACCCAACTAGTGGACTAATGCAAATGCTGCATTTTGATTGGCTACGCTACTAGAGGACTATTAGTAATAGTCCTCGAGTAGCGAAAAGCGTGACGCTTTCTTTCGTTTTATTCCCAAATAAATATTTCTTTAACTTGCATTTGCTAACTTTATTATTGCCTTTTCTGTCCGACTACTTGGGTGATACTAAAACAATTAGACCCTTCGCCCTCAAGTGCCACGGGTCCAATTGTTAATTAGTATTCAACACATTGTGACAATGTCCAAATATGGTCATAGCGCGCTCAATATTCGTCGTACGTACTCAACGTATATCCTGCGATATACGTAATTTTGTGTGTTGCGGAGAAAACTGGTAGTTTTTCCAGCTCTTTTTTACCAACAAACGTAGAAAATTGTTCTTTGTCATCAATGTATTGAATAATAAAACAATTATCCTACGCAGTCGTGTGGAATATCGCCTGATTTTAGCCAACTCGGCCTACGGCCTCGTCGGCTAATCCGCGCGATTTCGCAGGGTACTTGTTAATTGTCTTTCACATGGCATGCACTGGAGAACTGCAAAAGAGTATAATGGGCACACGCACAATTGAAAAAAAGAGGAAACTGGTCAGTAGTCGTACCTTAGTACTCTCTGCCAGAGCGTTACAGGCATGACGATGCCCCATGGCTGTCATATCAACCCTGAGTTTGACGCCGTGCTATCTATCAGATACCATGACCGCAACAATGCAGTGAGCGGAGAGAAATGTCTGCGCGTAAACTATATGTGACAAATCCCTTTCTGTTAGCTCACATCTCATTACGTCTCAGCAAATAGTGTTCTCACTTTACAAACTTTTATACATGTTTACACCCTGTTTATTGTCATTAGTAAAAACTACAAACATGTTTTGTTGACTTCAGAAAAGCCCTTGATTCTCGCTTGATCACTTCGACTAAATGCTTTCATTAAAATAAAAAAAACCCAACTTGTGTATAAAATGTTTTACTCGAGGCGGGTCACGTGACTCTGTATGAGCTTTCTGTCATATAACTGCGTCAAAAATATTATAATCAATTGATTATGCACTGAACATGCAACCTAGATCGTTATTCAGTCTGACGATGCTGTCTAAAAACACGAATCTGCGTCGATTGCTTGCAAATACAGTCATCAAGCAATTATGCCCTGATCACAAAGTACAGAAAATACAACCTGAACTTAGAATATATGAAATACGGGATATTAACGTGAAAATGTGACAATATGCATTCCGTTCTGGCCTGGGTTTTCAATTGTAATTGCTTAAGCTGTTAAAACGTTATATCGAAAACAATTTACGAATTTATAGAGCGGTTTTCAAATGAGTGTCGTAAAACCAAAACCATAGTAATTACTTTAACCAATCAAAAAGGACGGAGACAATCCAGTAAACCAATCAAAACTCGAAATAATTACACGTAGCCGACACAAAAGGCGGGAAAATGTGCACGCGCGAACCACAATTGGTTTTGGTTTCACTTCTTATTGGTTAAAATAGTGGTGCGAAAACTTTGAACCAATCACTGAGTGAAGTAGATGCAAAACCAAAGTAATTCGCTAATTACTTTCGACACTCAATTGAAAACCGCTCTATGTGTTCGTACAAATAATAGTCGTATTGAACGAATTACATGGTTTCTGCTTTTACTACTGTTTCTGACATCAGTCAACTGCTTTGATTAATTGAAAATATCGCTATGAATCTACCAATTATGGACTGACAGAATAACAAATTTACAAGTCAGAAATCCCCGTCAGGGAAACAAGAACAATATGTGCGAGTTTAACTGCTGTGACTTCATCTACATCTACATCTACATCTACATGTCTCAGCACTTGGCAAAGTCCCTTTTTGACTTACGGCTGTTTTTGCTTAGGTGGCCTCATACACCCTAAGCCTTTTTAGAGACATCACTGCCAAGCCGGCCACTTCTGCTGGAAAGAACACACTCACAGAGGACAGCCACAACACCCGG
This sequence comes from Montipora capricornis, assembly GCF_036669925.1. Classification (NCBI taxonomy): domain Eukaryota; kingdom Metazoa; phylum Cnidaria; class Anthozoa; order Scleractinia; family Acroporidae; genus Montipora; species Montipora capricornis. The sequence continues at coordinate 19,532,214 of NC_090887.1, read as the reverse complement.
GAACGTCTGTCTGAAAGATATCAAATTAGTGGTCCTACAATATATTACAAGCACATGAAGGTGGAGGAGAGTACGGTCTTGGTGGAGGAGAGTACGGTTTTGGTGGAGTTCGCAGTCTCGGGGGAGACGGAGCTCTGCCTGGTAGACCACGTGCCAGTCTTTGCAGACGACCCTCAAATGACCTCATGGGTGAAAAGTAGTTACTTTCCATCCAGCTTCTCTGAAAAAACATGATTTTCGCAACTCTCTTCCTTTCTCCTCCAATCAGAACGTTATCTGCCACAGCTAACATGTGAGTAACGGCACTCAATTCAAAGAATTTGTTGCTGCTGCCGCCACAGTCTTCGCTGTGGAAGAATACTTTTCCAATCAGCTCATCCGGGCTGAGAAGTAGTACCAGTGTCAACAAGGCGTCGATTTC
>NC_090887.1:19524293-19526793 GCF_036669925.1 Montipora capricornis | reverse complement strand
TACTTAATTTATTCTTGACTTCTGAGAATGTTAACGGAACGACCGAAGCCTGCAACTTGTTTAATTTATCATAACCTACTTTCTCTAGTTCTTTGTGTATTCTGTTTTTTGGTCCCAATATCGATTAAAGATCTGGCAGATGGCAATCATGCAGTCTTGATTTATCAACGAGCCAGGAATAAAATTGCCATAACCTGTGACACCGAAACTTTGCTATCGTTTACAGTTAGGTCTGTTTTTAACATTTGCAAGTGTTTAAAGCTTTGACAAAAAGTATTTTAATTTTTTACAAACAACACTGCGGGTACTTTTGTTGGAGCAAAGTAATCAATCCTATCACTGAACAGGCTTTTAATTTGCTCATGAAGAGGTTCTTGCTGGTGGAGTTCTACTAATTTCATGTAAAGGAGTACTTACCTTTAACAGCGTTTGGAACTTTGGCGGAAATCTTGAAGTCCTGATCAATCTGCAAGATCAAGGAAGTAAACAGCTGTGAAGAGCGAAGCGCGAACTTAACAAGATCTCATCAGGTAAAATGTGCTGGCATCATATAAGCATGTTTGCTATTTCTTTAGTGAAAGGAAATACTTTACCTCTGGCACGTACGCAGACAGATAATGGTGTTCTGCAATTATCAGCAAAGCTGAACTTGACATTCAACAGCTTCCTTTTATTCTCCGAAAAAGGAAGTAATATGATAATTTCCTTAGTTCTTGATCGATGCACTTCACTGAAGTCTGCCGGGTAAATGTAAAGGTTAGCATTTTAGTGAAGGATTCCGTTGTTTCAGCTATTGTACCCTTCACCCCCTACCCCCACCCCCTACGCCTTACCCCCTACGCCTCAGCCGTACCCCCCAACCCGGAAATAGTCATGCCGTTTACTACTCACGTGACTGGCATGCGCTGTTGCTTATTTCACAGAATGTGCAGTACAGTTGAATGCGCTATTTTCTGTTAACTTCTGCTGTTTTTCTGCATTACAGATTCAAATACTTCGGTATGCGACGGTATAATTTTAAAAGGTATTTCCTTTTATGTACAATAATCGTGAGCATCTTGTACCATTGATTTTTGCTTGAAGTGTACAAAATGTAGAAGTGTTTCCCTTAAAAACACTCTAACTTTCTGGGCTAAATCGGCATTATTTTTTGGTGAAATCGTCCGTTGTCTCTGACCTTGCAAGGAAGCAAAATGCTGGCCAAAGTTTTGTTCATTTCCAACCAAGAGCTTTGTCTTTGTGTCTTCAAAATTAATTAAGTTTAGTTTGTGATGTCAAGTAAGGAATGGAGTTCATGTATGCCTCCACTTCAAAGCGAATCCAAGTGTGAAGTTTTTCTTATGAAAATTAGTTTTCATTCATTGTAAAGTAGAATCAGAAACCCATAAGGGTTGAAACGTGTAACGGCCCCTTGTGTGCTGGGAAACAAGCTTCTGAATATTCAATTTGCTAAGTACCATATTCGGAACAACAAGAGAGAAACATTCAACCAATCAGAACACCGTGACGCAATACCACCAATGTTCTCGCGCGACATTAACTGGAGCGAGGGGTTTCCAAATATGGTACTTAGCACTGAATATTCGGAAGCTGTGAACGCGCGTTACACGTTTCAACCCTTATGGGTTTCTGGTAGAACTAATTACCATCACAAAAACTTCACGCGTAGACTCGCTTTGAAGAGGAGGCAGACAGTTTGCCAATAGATTTGCAGTAATATTTTCTTTAAGTGGAAAACATGTCGGGGGTACTGTGCACTTTAAAAAATCCTCTTTTCTTACAACGAATGTCTGTGAACTGGAAGATCTTTTAGTGTTAAAGAAATTAAAATTCTCATTAAAATTTATCATTTATGATACTTTCTGAAAAAATTATCCTAAATTACAAGCACAGGGCAGGCAAATAGCTTTTCCCTCATATGTAGTAATTTCTTTTACACAACTTGACTTAAAAGAAGCTATGTTCTCTTCCAACAAATTATGTGCTACCAAGGATTAGAATTAATTTCATTAAATTTATTGTTAAAACTTATCGATGGAAATTTCCAGTGATAGAAATTGGTATGATCTTGGTTGACCTTGACAAGATTTTTCTGCCAAAAAAAATACGGCGCAAAAATTTACGCGCACGCCAAATGAAGTTCTGGCAACTTCTGAAGGCTTTCACGAATAATGTATTAGATGCTACGAACCAACCACTCACAATTACGTCAAGATTTGCATAGCCTTTGCATTTGCTACGCTTAGTGATTGGTTTAAATCTCGCGCCAGTTTATCAACCAATGAAAACGAAAGACCAAAACCAATCGCGTTTTTTTTCCCGCGCTTTCAACAGGTTACTTGGAATGGTTATGAATTTTGATTGGTTCATTGCGCTGTTTGGACCTGCTGTGGTTGTTGGAAGTAGTTACTTTTTGATATTTGTTTTACGACACTCAATTGAAAACGAACCACGAAAAGCGATGACGGCGCTATTTGCAGAAAACGTGGTTCTATCCAAC
>NC_090887.1:19511793-19514293 GCF_036669925.1 Montipora capricornis | reverse complement strand
CGAGTAATAAAGAGTTCCTGCGCTTTGAAAATATACTTATTTCCTTAGTATATCAGGGCCTCTAAGAAACTACTCAGGGAACCTTAGAAACAACTCAACAAGAGATCGGTAAGAGTTTATTTCTAGCCAAAAGCACAAAAGGCCATATAATTTCCTGAAACTTAACTTTACTTTCAAAACGTTTGCAAATCCTTCTCATCACTCTTTCTCTTCTTTTGCTCTTTTCCGCACAAAATCCACTCAGGCAACTTCCTGAAAAAACAAATATTTAACAATAAATGATAAGCTATAATTCCGATTTAAAGACGACTTTATCTTATCATTTGATCTTCCTCGCCTATTTCAGTCCTCATCCCCGTTCAATAAATTCATTCTATTCTTGACCTATTTTTTAACCACTGGCACCAAAAGTAAAATCCGGAATGGAAGCTAAACTTTGTACTTGCAGATACATACAACGCCTCCACCAACCCATTTCTAGCTATCATTGCACCTTTTTTTATAATATTAGAACAATAACGATATTTAGTAACTGAATTACATTGTTTAGATCCCAAATCACTAACTATATCTCTTATCATTACAGTTTACAACCTACCCAAGAAACGTGTCAGTCAATTAAAGATCTCCAAATAGTAAGTGTACGATTTTAAAGTTAATCATTTCTTCGGACCCGAGCGTACAAATCATCCTCGGGATCCTTAATTAGGTCGGCTAACAAATCCGTTTCGCGTTCCTACCGCGTTTTCAAACACATCTACTGACACAAGACAATCATGGACAGATTTTGAGATTTCTTAACGTTCACACCGTAAGTACCATCACAACGTGTCAAACTGACAAGTTCAGACATTCTCTCTTATATAACACCAATTCATTTCAGAAAGACCTAATTCACAAGTGCACACTCAGAAACAGCTGGAAATCGACAGACCGTAAGTATTCTCTCCTTCTCAGTTGACCATTCACCCAGAGGAAAAATAATAATTATTTTACCTTGGAAAGGTAGATACTTAGAATAATAAGTACTGAACAAAAGCGATAACAGAAACCCATAAGGGTTGAAACGTGTAACGGCCCCTTGTGTGCTGGGAAACAAGCTTCCTAATATTCAATTTGCTAAGTACCATATTTGGAACAACAACAGTGAGGGGTTTCCAAATATGGTACTTAGCACTGAAACATTCAACCAATCAGTTCGCACTGAATATTCGGAAGCTGTGAACGTGCGTTACACGTTTCAACCTTTATGGGTTTCTGGCGATAATAATAGTAAGATCAATAAAGCAAGGACTAGCTTAAATGCTCCGAAGATATCCTTTCATAGTTACTCTTTGTTTCAAGATATTCGCTGCCCTCTTAGCTACTCAACTAAATTCATAAATTTAAATGGCCTCTTTTGCCAATGAAACCATCTTTTATTTTCAGGTAACAACTCCTTAGCCTCATTAGAAGAATGACAACATTGCTAAGAGCAATACATAACTCGAAAGGCCGTAAGTATTTTCATCACCTCAGAGAATAAATTACTTAGGTTTACCTAACATACAATACAATTACTTTCGAAACTTTTGTTTATGTCTTTATTCTTATTCAAGAAGGTCTTTTTCCCATTAAGCAGTCCCGTAAGTATAATTTATTAATCTGGCCAACGCTTCCAAGTGACGCTCTCTTTAGAAGGATCGGCACCACAACATTGTATCGTGTATTAGCAATATTGTGGTACCAAATGAAACACAAATTATTGTTGAAAAAGATAAGTCATTACTGTGACGTAATATGTAACCATGGCAACGGAAAAGCCCTGTAAAAACACCCTTTATTTTGTATTTACTTGCTTATATCTAAAAAAAAGAAAAAAAAACTCGTTGACCCCATTTTCTTTTATTTCTGAAAAGTAATCATAACGGCAAGGTGAAACTTCGGCAAAGTGTAAAAAAACTTAAATCCAGTGGAGTCAGAGCCACCTTAATTTTGTGATATTTTTGGCTCCGAATCAGCTAGAAAGAATTATCGTGGCCTTCTAATCACTTTTCAGCAATAAAAAGAGGGTCACCGAGTTGGTTTGAGATATGAGCGACTAAATCCAAAATATAGGGTGTTTTGTTGGACTTTCCCGTTGCCAAGGTAACTTATTAAATCACAATAATGATCACATCTTGTTTAGAAATAATAGTTGTTTTATATGGTACCATAACATTGCTGTTACGTGGTACAGTGTTGTAGTGTCATTCGATCTAAATCAGTAGAGAGTCTTCTAAGTGTTGAAACACTTTCGAGCCTCCTTTTAAGTTACCTTACTTTGTTTTTAATCTATTGGATAATTCAGTTAATAATCATGAAACACTTTGCTTTTCCCATAGTACGCGATAGCAAATATGAGACACCGTATGGGAGCAAGAAAATTAAGAATTGTGCATACAAACGCTCATTGCGAAACCTACACAGTGTAAGTGCGGTTTTTGACAATCTTAATTAATAAGAATAAAAAGTTTATTTT